>NW_021703779.1:63017689-63017864 GCF_005190385.1 Monodon monoceros | reverse complement strand
CAGGAAGTAGACATAGAGTGAACTTTCCTCAACATAATAAAGGCCATCTATGACAAACCGACAGTAAACATTGTCCTCAATGGTGAAAAACTGAAAACATTTCCAGTAAGATCAGGAACAAGACAAGATTGCCCACTCTCACCACTCTTATTCAACATAGTTTTGGAAGTTTCAG
>NW_021703779.1:62983143-63017679 GCF_005190385.1 Monodon monoceros | reverse complement strand
AGAGCTAATCAATTAATTTGGTAAAGTAGCAGGATACAAAATTAATGAACAGAAATCTCTGGCATTCCTATACACTAATGATGAAAAATCTGAAAGTGAAATCAAGAAAACACTCCCATGTACCATTACAACAAAAAGAATAAAATATCTAGGAATAAACCTACCTAAGGAGACAAAAGACCTGTATGCAGAAAATTATAAGACACTGATGAAAGAAATTAAAGATGATACAAATAGATGGAGAGATATACCATGTTCTTGGATTGGAAGAATCAACATTGTGAAAATGACTCTACTACCCAAAGCAATCTATACATTCAATGCAATCCCTATCAAACTACCACTGGCATTTTTCACAGAACTAGAGCAAAAAATTTCACAACTTGTATGGAAACACAAAAGACCCTGAATAGCCAAAGCAATCTTGAGAAAGATAAGCGGAGCTTGAGGAATCTGGCTCACTGACTTCAGACAATACTACAAAGCTACAGTAATCAAGACAGTATGGTACTGGCACAAAAACAGAAATATAGATCAATGGAACAGGATAGAGAGCCCAGAGATAAACCCTCGAACAGATGGTCACCTTATCTTTGATAGAGGAGGCAGGAATGTACAGTGGAGAAAGGACAGCCTCTTCAATAAGTGGTGCTGGGAAAACTGGACAGGTACATGTAAATGTATGAGATTAGATCACTCCCTAACAGCATACACAAAAATAAGCTCAAAATGGATTAAAGACCTAAATGTAAGGCCAGAAACTCTCAAACTCTTAGAGGAAAACATAGGCAGAACACTCTATGACATAAATCACAGCAAGATCCTTTTTTACCCACCTCCTAGAAAATGGAAATAAAAACATAAATAAAGAAACGGGACCTAATGAAACTACACAGCATTTGCACAGCAAAGGGAACCATAAGCAAAACCAAAAGGCAATCCTCTGAATGGGAGAAAATATTTGCAAATGAAGCAACTGACAAAGGATTAATCTCCAAAATTTACAAACAGCTCATGTAGCTCAATAACAGAAAAACAATCCATTCCAAAAATGGGCAGAAGACCTAAATAGACATTTCTCCAAAGAAGATATACAGATTGCCAAAAAATCCATGAAAGAATGCTCAACATCATTAATCATTAGAGAAATGCAAAGCAAAACTACAATGAGATACCATCTAACACCAGTTAGAATGGCCATCATCAAAAAATCTAGAAGCAATAAATGCTGGAGAGGGTGTGGAGTAAAGGGAACACTCTTGCACTGCTGGTGGGAATGTGAATTGGTACAGCCACTATGGAAAACAGTATGGAGGTTCCTTAAAAAACTACAAATAGAACTACCATATGACTCAGCAATCCCACTACTGGGCATATACCCTAAGAAAACCATAATTCTAATAGAGTCATGTGCCAAAATGTTCATTGCAGCTCTATTTACAATAGCTAGGAGATGGAAACAACCTACGTGTCCACCATCTGATGAATGGATAAAGAAGATGTGGCACATATATACAATGGAATATTACTCAGCCATAAAAAGAAACGAATTTGAGCTATTTGTAATGAGGTGGATGGACCTAGAGTCTGTCATACAGAGTGAAGTAAGTCAGAAAGAGAAAGACAAATACCGTATGCTAACACATATATATGGAATTTAAGGGAAAAATGTCATGAAAAACCTAAGGGTAAGACAGGAATAAAGACACAGATGTACTAGAGAATGGACTTGAGGATATGGGGAGGAGGAAATGTAAGCTGTGACAAAGTGAGAGAGTGGCATGGACATATATACACTACCAAACGTAAAATAGATAGCTAGTGGGAAGCAGCCACGTAGCACAGGGAGATCAGCTCGGTGCTTTGTGACCACCTAGAGAGGTGGGATAGGTAGGGTGGGAGGGAGGGAGACACAAGAGGGAAGAGATATGGGAACATATGTATATGTATAACTGATTCACTTTGTTATAAAGCAGAAACTAACACACCATTGTAAGGCAATTATACTCCAATAAAGATGTAAAACAAAAAAACAAACAAACAACAACAACAAAAAAAACCCCACAGTGGTCTGCAATATCCACATCTATATCCCTTACACTGTTAACACTAGAGTTTCATAAAACAGAGATTTGCTTGTTGGATCAATCCAGTTGCACATAATCTTTGGACCCCCACTTTAGGCCCAACACTGGACTAAAGTATGTGTTAATAAATATGTTTTAATGTAAACCAGACCCCAGGTCTTATTGACTCCATATGCTTTGTTTCAAATCATAACTCTATTCACTTTTGTCTCAAAACCATTCTTTAAAAATATCTATCATACTGGAAACAAAGTTTTGAAAGAGATTTTAATCATCTTGTATCTGATAACTGTCCCAAATAATATCTAATGCAAAATTATCACAAAGCAACACACACACTGACACACATCCCTGGAATATTCTAAAATATATTCAAATATTTAAACAGTGAGATCCAGGTGCTCATAATTCAGAGCATAGAAATCTAACTAATGTTAAGCAGAGTATCTTTTAGATTGTGCAAACCCCATACAGGATTAACAATGCAGACCTAACCATATCTGAGAATATACTTTTCTTGACACTGCCCCCAACAAATGTGTCACACATCTATGGTAACAAAATGAAAGCCAAAGGTAGCCATTTTTTAAAAAATGATCTTCACACAGAAACAAGAAAAGAATGAGAATCATACCAGAAGCCAAATCCTCATTTTAATGTGGATTTGTTAAACCAGACTCTTCCCTACTTAAGACCATCTATAAAGCACTTTAAAATTTCCAGAGAGGCTATAGCAATTGTATATTTATACATTTTAAAACACATACATCCCATAGCAAACCCCAACGAAGATGAAATCAAGAGAAATCTCTGACCTTTCTTCCAAAAGGCTAATAGGTATTTACTTATCATCCATAACATATGGAACTATGAGAGGAATGTCTTTATAATATTAAAAAATTAAGACTTCAAGTAGAGATCCTCTTGCCTCTTCTTACTAGACCTCACTACTACTACTGCTGCTGCTGCTATTACTACTACCACCACCACCATCACCACCACCATCATCACCACCACTAGAGGGATTCTCTAGTGTGTTGGAAGACATCCTCTCCTGGGGCAATTACACTTCAGTTTCTACAGCAGAAACTTCCATTTGATCACTATCTGCTACTTCTCTCTATTCAGAATAAACTTGACAACCTCTCCTCTTCTTTTTTAAAGAAAATTCATTTAATAACTGTACACACACACACACACCCAAGTGTACAAGATTTATTTAGAAGGCTTTTCTTAAAAGGTCCAGAAGTTACAGCAGGTACGTAATATTATACATATATTACTCCCTTCGTTCCCACAGGTCATCATTTATTAAAAGCTTCTTTGGTGCCAAGTATTAAGCACTTTTCATGCATTACCTGGTCTAATCCTCACATAACCTTAAAAGGTAGATTCTATTCTTACCACCTCTTTAGTGAAGAAAGTAGTGAGGCTTACAGAGGTGAAGTATTCCAAGGTTCTTCCCAGACTGAAGCTCTCTTAAGTCCCTGAGTAAAGCCATTATCTATATTTTGCTCTAATAAGGGAACGTTTACTAAAAGGTAACCAGTTTTTAGGTGTATTTTAATGACAGTTCTCTCCCTGTCAATCAGACTGGCATGTACATACAATGCAAATAATGAAATAAAGAGACTGGCAGGCACATAAAACATCATTAAAATTTTCCTTCTCAAGATGGAGAAGCTGCTATTATAATGTGGCTTGTAAAGAGTATGTAATTAAGGTTAAAACAAGAATACACCCTTTTCAAATGATTAAATTAAAACCTCTGACTCATAACTTAAAAAACAATTTAATTTAAATCCAAGTAGTACTGAATTGGGTGTCATTTTTTTCTCTAAATATTTTTTTATTTCCTCTTTGATTTCTTCAGTGATCTCTTGGTTATTTAGTAACGTATTGTTTAGCCTCCATGTGTTTGTATTCTTCACATTTTTTTCCCTGTAATTTATTTCTAATCTCATAGTGCTGTGGTCAGAAAAGATGCTTGATACGATTTTAATTTTCTTAAATTTACTGAGGCTAGATTTGGGACACAAGATGTGACTTATCCTGGAGAATGTTCCGTGTGCACTTGAGAAGAAAGTGTAATCTGCTGTTTTTGGATGGAATGTCCTATAAATATCAGTTAAATCCATCTGGTCTATTGTGTCATTTAAAGCTTCTGTTTCCTTATTAATTTTCTGTCTGGATGATCTGTCCATTAGTGTAAGAGAAGTGTTAAAAGTCCCCCACTATTATTGTGTCACTGTCGATTTCCTCTTTTATAGCTGTTAGCATTTGCCTTATGTATTGAGGTGCTCCTATGTTGGGTGCATATATATTTATAATTGTTATATATTCTTGGATTGATCATTATGTAGTGTCCCTTCTTGTCTCTTGTAACATTCTTTATTTTAAAGTCTATTTTATCTGATACAAGTATTGCTACTCCAGCTTTCTTTTGATTTCCATTTGCATGGAATATCTTTTTCCATCCCCTCACTTTCAGTCTGTATGTGTCCCTAGGTCTGAAGTGATTCTCTTGTAGACAGCATATATATGGGTCTTTTTGTATCCATTCAGCGAGCCTGTGTCTTTTGGTTGGAGCATTTAAGCCATTCACATTTAAGGTAATTATTGTTATGTATGGTCCTATAACTATTTTCTTAATTGCTTTGGGTTTGTTTTTGTAGGTCCTTTTCTTCTCTTGTGTTTCCCACTTAGAGATGTTCCTTTAGCATTTGTTGTAGAGCTGATCTGGTGGTGCTGAATTCTCTTAGCTTTTGTTTGTCTGTAAAGCTTTTGATTTCTCCGTTGAATCTTCACGAGATCCTTGCCAGCTAGAGTAATCTTGGTTGTAGGTTCCTCCCTTTCATCAAATATATCATGCCACTCCCTTCTGGACTGTAGAGTTTCTGCTGAGAAATCAGCTGTTAACCTTATGGGAGTTCCCTTGTGTGTTATTTGTTATTTTTCCCTTGTTGCTTTTAATAATTTTTCTTTGTCTTTAATTTTTGTCAATTTGATTACTATGTGTCTTGGCGTGTTTCTCCTTATCCTGCCTGGGACTCTCTGTGCTTCCTGTACTTGGGTGGCTATTTCCTGACCCATGTTAGGAAAGTTTTTGACTATAATCTCTTCAAATATTTTCTCGGGTCCTTTCTCTCTCTCTTCTCCTTCTGGGACCCCAATAATGTGAATGTTGGTGCATTTAATGTTGTCCCAGAGGTCTCTTAGGTTGTCTTCATTTCTTTTCATTCTTTTTTATTTATTGGTTCCATAGCAGTGAATTTCACCATTCTGTCTTCCAGGTCACTTATCCATTCTTCTGCCTCAGTTATTCTGCTATTGATTCCTTCTAGTGTATTTTTCATTTCAGTTATTGTATTGTTCATCTGTTTGTTCTTGTATTCTTCTAGGTGTTTGTTCTTGAATTCTTCTAGGTCTTTGTTAAACATTTCTTGCATCTTCTTGATCTTTGCCTCCATTCTTTTTCCAAGGTCCTGGATCACCTTCACTATCATTATTCTGAATTCTTTTTCTGGAAGGCTGCCTATCTCCACTTCATCTAGTTGTCTTTCTGGGGTTTTATCTTGTTCTTTTTATCTCGTTCCTTGTTCCTAAATAGTCCTCTGCCTTTTCATTTTGTCTATCTTTCTGTGAATGTGGTTTTTGTTCCATAGGCTGCAGGATTGTAGTTATTCTTGCTTCTGCTGTCCTAGGTCTCATTTTTGAAAATGAGGATTATACACAAAGATTGTCTTTAGCATTGGGGGTGGGAGAAGTTAAGTCTGGGCATAAAGTTGCCAGATTTAGCAAAAAACAATACAGGGCACCCAGTTAAATTTGTATTTCAGAAGTATGTCCCATACAATGTTTAGGATATACTAAGAAAAGTATTCATTGTTTATCTGAACTCAAATTTAACTGGGTGTCCTGTATTTATCTAGCAACCTAAGCTAAGGAGGAAGAACTAAATGGACTCAGTTTTAGCCCTAATATGTTCTTGTGTTTTTTTTTGTTTGTTTTTTTAAGCAACAGTTTAAAGGGAAGTAAAAAATATAAGCTTTTCTGGCAGGTTTAAACCAAAGGAATGTTTCACTTAGAGTTAATGTTTAGTGGAAGCTCTGAAAACACAAGCGCTACTTCCATAGCTACTTTGTTATGTGATCATTAAAATAAAGAAGCTCTAAGCTCAGTCTGTCATTGTATGCAGATGATTTATAAATGATTTTCCTCCTCCTTCCTTCCCCCTCAAAAAAAAAACAAAATGCAGTGAAGTACTTGCAGCAAACCTAATCTGATGTGAAGACCAAAACAAACAACAAACAAAAATGAAAATAGCTTTTACTACCTGCCAGATGCAAGTCATCAGGGCCACAGATCTTCGGCACCTTCTTAAGAATCTCATAAAATAGTGTCATTAATTATTTATTTGCACCTCAAAGCAGAGTTCAATGTAAACATTCGAGATCAGGTAGAAATAGAAGAGAAGCTATCATTTTCCTTTAGAACCCAGGCCTCAGTCATTCAAGTTGATTTATTAATTTTTATAATGATTGGAACATTAATTCCCCTATATGCCAGGTACTGTGCCAGGCCACACTTTCTTTCTGCCTCCCCAGAGTCCAGACTAGCTGGTAAGAGATTACTAGGATATGCCCAATAAATATTATAACAGAGGTATGTATAAAAAGTCGACTTCCTCACTCCTGGCCTAAAAGCCAGTTAGAAAATTCACATGGAAAACCAAAACCATGTCCATGATTTATTGATAAATAACTTGTAGGTCATAGTGTTTTCTGTGGTGGACATTTTGGTTTTGTATAAGTTGAAGGGAACACTTCTGAGATTCCTCCAGTCTCAGGGTGATACCAGGCCAGGTTCTCTAGGCTGGTTCTGTTTAGTTTAGAATCCTTGGCTCAGCCTATACCCTAAATCCAAAACTAGCCAAATCACCACGCAAGGGAGAATGGCCATTCTCCCGCGGGCAGTGGCCCAGCCTGAGCACAGCACAATAACCTGTGGTGTTTGAAAAGCTACAAGTGCTCAGGTTCCACCCAAGACTACTCTACTACTCCACTCTAAGGATGGGTTCCAAAAAAAAAAAAAAAAAAGACTCCCCAAGCAATTCAAATGTACAGCTTTGGTTAAGAACACTACCTAGCCAAATAACGCAAATCACATCAGGCTGCGCTCATATTAGGGCTGCACAGGATGTTCATCCATCCTGAGGTTAATTGTCTCCCCACCAGGTGACTAAAAAAAAAAAGTCACAAGAATGAATGTGTTCTTTCTTTAGCGCTATTTCATGGACTAAAATACTCTAAGATGGCTCAACTTTCATCCAAGCTGCCTGCTGAGGCCATGGTGAAACCCCTTTGAGGGCAAATATACAGGAAACATTCAATAGCTCATGAAACAGCTTTACTTTACTGTTTCAGAAAACGAAAGAAAACAAAAACTGGGGACAGGACATGATCTTTTAGATACACTGCACTGCCTTATATATGAGGTCATGAACTGTGTTCAAGGGAACAGTGCATTACACTCAGATTTTGCTGGGTTTAGTATATAAAGGAGGCAGAAAGGGAAGGATGTGTGGTTTAAATCCACTGCAACAACAAAAACTGCAAATGAAGCAGTCATTTCTTCCTGAGTTCATGAGTGACCCCTGTGTGACAGAGTAAATTATCTGATCATTTGATGTTTAGACTACTGCATACTCAAACAGAGAAAAAAACATTTCCTTGAAATTCAATAATACCACCAACATTTTATGCTGCAAATACAGCACATTTCAAAAAAATAAGTAAAAAGATATTTTAAATAAGTCCAATGTTCTCAATCTTGCCTGCTTTATGTATTTAAAACAACATGCAGTTCTCTGGCTCAACCCCATTTCCCCATGCCAAAGTCAATTCAGAAAGCAATCCCTTCACTAGATAGACACTAAGGACCAGGAACAATAAAAGGAATAACAAGTACTTCAATGGCCTCTATCATCAGACAGTTCCATAGTGCACATATATGATGTCACATCAAAATAGAGAAGAGCATAAGGGTACAAGGAAGACAGACTGATAACTGATGGCACCTTCCATAACTAGACCCCTGTAAATATAGCTCCTCTAACCACGAGCACTCCACACCAGCCCCGGATAAAACAGGTCCTGTTTGTGTGAGGGGATGCCAATTTTTTAAGATAAAGGAACAGAGGCCTCCATTAACAGATTTGATTAACAGAAACAAAACTAAAACTCTGTCTCCACCCTAAATAAGCATCAATTAGTTATTAAAAATTGTAGTGAGTTTTTCTATTCTGTATCATAGCAGGATAAAAATAATCTAGGATCTCTCAGTGTTGTTTTTTAAAATAAGAATGTGCATTCTATGTAGTTAAATTCCTTTTACTGTCTCCCAAAAGCTGAAGAAACCAGCACTTACGGATACAATCTGAACCATGCACAAATCTAAACATAAAGGCTTGAAATGCCGTAAATATGCATACTGTTCACAGTTTACAACAAATGTTCATAGACAGTATCTTGTTTTAGCCTCCCAGGAGCTTCATGAGATATTAGGAACATCCTCATTTTACAAATGATAAAGCTGAAGCACAGAGATGCTAAACATCTTGCCTAAGATGACTCTGGATCCTGCTGTCTCCTTCCAAACTCAGAAAAAAAAAAGAAGAAAAATATTTTGCTTACACCCAGGTTTACTACACCACCCAGGCTTTTCTGAGTAATGCAGTAAAATCAGGTATTGATACTGTCATATATGAATGCTGAATGTCATGCCCTCTCCAAGTTCTATAGCAACTGTTCACTTTTACATGGTCAGGAAGACCCCTTTGTGAAATCTAATGAAAGCGAAGGAATTCCCACCCCATAAAAAAGCACATATGCAAATGTTCATAGTAGCATTATTCATAATAGCCAAAAAATGGAAACCAAACCACCCAAATGTCCATCACCTGATGAATGGATAAACAAAATGTGGTATATCCATACAGAGGAATAGCATTCAGCCAAAAAAGAAATGGTGTACTGATACAAGATGGATAAAGCTTGAAAACATTATGCTAAATAAAAGAAACTAGCCACAAAAGACCACATGTCATATGATTCTATTTACATGAAACATCCAGAATAGGCACATCAATAGACACAGAAGGTAGATTAGTGGTTGTCTAGGGCTCTTGGTGGGTTGGAGGGATGTGGGGAGTGACTGCTCATGGGTGTGGGCTTTCTTGTTGAGCTGATGAAAATGTTCTAAAGTTGTGTGGTGGTGGCTGCAAAGCAATAAACATACTTGAAAACCACTGAATTGTACGCTTTAAAAGGTGTATTGTATGGTATGTAAATTGTAGCTCAATAAAGATGTTATGGGACTTCCCTTGTGGTGCAGTGGTTAAGAATCTGCCTGCCAATGCAGGGGACATGGGTTCGAGCCCTGGCCTGGGAAGATCCCACATGCCCATGGAGCAACTAAGCCCGTGTGCCACAACTACTGAAGCCCGTGCACCTAGAGCCATGCTCCACAACAGAAGAAGCCACTGCAATGAGAAGCCCGTGCACCACAACGAAGAGTAGCCTCAACTCGCCGCAACTAGAAAAAGCCTGCATGCAGCAACCAAGACCCAATGCAATATTTTTGTATTTATTTACAAAAATAAATAAATTTATTTTAAAAATACTAAAAAATAAAAATGCTATTTAAAAAAATCATTAAAAATGCACATACAAATAACATTTCCCAGATAATTTCTGAGGATTTGCTAAAGCCCAGAAGCCCATCTACAGGTACAGCACAAGGTCCAAGACAGCACAGGTCCAAGACACAAAGTCAGTAACTCTTGCTCTATAGAAACAAGAATCATCCTATTTTCTTTGTTTTACAGATAAAGTCTTATTTCAGTTCCCCCCACCACAACTACCAAGCCTATGTCTCCTACTTTTTAAGATCACTACTTCATTTATTGGTTCACGTGACCACAGTTTTCAATATTAATTCATTAAAAACCATTAAATACTTTCATAAATATAGCTTTAACAGCTACAAAGAACTTTTAGTAATTGAATGACTATTGCTTGCAAGGCATAGTTGGAATTCAAAAATGTAAAAGATACAACTTCTGCCCTCAAGGAGCTTAAAATCTAACAAGTGCGATAAGAGCGAAACGAACAACAATACACAAAACAGAAGGTGAATCTTGCACTAAAAAGGCCAGGGAAGATCAGTGAGGAAGAATGATTGAAGGAAAGCTTCTTGGCAGAGGTGGACATTTAATGATAAATGTTGAAGAGTAGGTAGGATTTGAACATGCAGAGAAGTAAAGAGAATTTGAGATGCGAGGAGAAGTGGGGATGTTTCAGAATAGTTCCTAGGGACCACGAAGATGGGCCTTAATGTCAAGCTAAGGATCCTGACTTTATTTTGTAGGCTCAGAGAAGCCAAAGAAGGCTGCTGAGTACGGTAGTTAGCGAATCAAAGCAGTATATTAAGACGATTAATTGTTCAGTAATGTGTGGGTACACGTAGAAGAGAGAAATGGAGACAAGGAAACAAACTGGGAGTCTATTAAACAGTATGAAGTGAAAGGGCTATGCTCTCTGCCCTGTGTCTGTTCACGTGGTAAACCTACAACCCAGAAATGGTTACTGCCCACGAGAACAGGCACAGGGCAGATCAGCACGTTTACCTGACTGGAATGACTGAGTATTCCGCTCATAAGAGACAAAGAGGAAACAGGAGGTTACCTAAAATGCTTCCAAACTACACAAAGCGATGTTAAACACAGGTACTGGGAAAGAGGGTAGGAGGCCTGAGTCAAGTGACACCGCCCCGCAAAGAAAATGCCCTGCCGAAGTCTCCAGACCAGCTTCCCTAGGCCAAGAACCTTCGCCCTTTTACTTCCAATCCCCGCCCAACCCCTGAGAGACCCTCCACCTCCCCTTCCCCTTCCGCTCTGGCTCACTTGTCCCGGATGATGGTCTGCAGCTCCCGGATCTGATCATTCATTGGCAGGAGCTTAAGCTGCGCCCCGATCTGTCGGGAGAGTTCGCAGTCCCCTAGGAGGGAGTCGCTGGCTGGCGCGTCAGAGTTGCCAGTGCCACCGTTGCTCTCTGAGTTGAGGGTGGCGCCGCCGCAGGCCTGAGAGTCCCGCTCAGCCGGTACGCTAGAAGAGCTTACTCTCCCCCTGAGGAGAGTCAGCTTGCCCGCGAAGTCGCTGTTTCCCCCGGCATGGTCCGGGATCAGTTCGCCAGCTTGCTGCGGCTCGGGGTTTTGGGTCGAGGCACAGTTTACTTGCTGGTTGTGACAGGGCATGGAGTCCAGACACCGTAACTCCGTGGCCATACACCAGGCACCAGGCCGTCCCCGACCCCTAAGGATAAAGGAGAGCAGGGAGAACGGACCAAAGCTCCTATGCTCTCCTGGTCGCCCCGCCTCCTCGCAACCTCTAACCGCCGCTGCCCTCTCACCCCTTTGGCCTCCACCGCTTCCTTTTCGCACATTACGTCCCGGCCCCGCCCACACCAGACTTACAGCCCGCCTAGACACTCGATTGGCTTCGCTCTCTGCCACTCTGCAGCGAACGGCCTGTTAACCCTTTGCGTTGCCCCGGCTGCGTGGGGGTCCCACACCGAACTTGGCAGACAAGGTGAGGCCAGGGATATTTGGTTTCTGGGTCTCCCGGGAGCCTCTAGGGATTCTGCCTGCAGAACTTTGAGTGAGTGATAGAGCCGGGAGAAAACTAGGGTTGGAGAGTGCTAAAATGATGACACACAAAGACCCATGTTTTCAGACTTTGTGTCCTGGCAGAAAAGTTAAACTTCAGTAACTGCATCTACTGTATGCTTGTCTGTGTAGCCCAAAAAGGAAGTTTAAAAATGCCTAGCAGCATGCTGAAGAGCCTGCCCTCTACTAGACTGTTGTACCAGCTGCAGCTTCCCAAGTGTGCTTGACTACTAGAGCTTTCCTTATCTTTATTGGTTGGACCCTACACTGTACAGTTACCATGAGGATTCTGACAGCATTTCAGACCCACTACCGCTTTGCTTCTTTTAAGTACTTGGAAAGACACTTTTTTTTTTTTTTTAGCGTGAGGATATAGTATAAAAGGCTTGAGCTAAGAATGTCTAGGGCAGTGCTTTTCAACACCTTTGTGTGTTAGAACAATTATAAAGTTTGTTAAAATGCAGGTTGTAGTGGCCTACCTTTGAGATTCTGATTCAGTAGATCTGAGATGGGACCCAAGAATCTTTATTTTTAACACGTAACCCAACAATTCTGATTTTTTTTAAATGGTACTTTTTGGGAACAGTGGCTTACAGGCTCCCTTTTTGAAGAGCTACAAAATCAGAAACCTGCTAATTCTACTAAAAAATTATTGAGCAGTATTTAACAATTTCCCTCCCGTCTCTGGACTTGACTTTGTCCATCCATAAATGAGATGCATTAACTATTTGACCCCTAAATGTTCTTCCAATTTTGACATTCTGTAATTCTATTTTGCCTTCCAAAAGCCAATTCTTAAAATTCCTTGTTCCACACCGGAACATAACCAGCATATGCAGAGATTCAAACAAATATGAGTAACGGATAACAGGAATATTGAGGCCTTTGGTGAGACTTGAGCCTTGATCTGGCTCTCTTTTCCATTTTTTCTTTGTTTGTTTGGTTTTTGTTTTGGTATCAGTATTAATGGTATTTTTCTCCCTTTTTTCTCTCCCATATTCTCTGCTTTGTGTCTTACCCTCTAGGTCAGTACACTGTTAGCTGTAATTATAGAGAGTTTAAATTTGATTGGATGATAAAAATTGCAGCCTTAAACTGTAATCCCACTCATTTTTGAAAGCCTGTGCATCTTTTCTCCTAGCACACAATGTGACTCAAAGGATTTCTGGGTTTAAAAGCTGAATCTGATAACATGAAGTGGACAGGAGCAATTAAATGGCTACTTTGCCAATGAATACTCTAAGGAAAACAATGAAATACAGTATTTTTCATTATCAGTACTTTAAATGCAGTAATGAATTTAAAATGGTATTGTGAGACATCCCAGGACCAAAACTGTACTGAAGTCATTTTTGTCTAGTGTTTCTTCAGGCAAATGACCTTGTTCTCAGTGCCACAGAATATGAATTAGAACAGTACAACCACCAGTGTGTCTTGTGTTTTCATTCTTATAAGAAACACCCATGCATATACTTACCTATATTAACCAATAATCATTAGCAAATCTATTTATCTAGTCAATTTAATTATTTAAGATGCTATTGAAGTAAAATTCACTGATGATTAATGATAACACCTTAAATTTGGTGGTTTATAACCTACAAAGACCTTCTATACATTCTCAAAAAAAAGTTTGAGGATTACCAAGCCCCGTTTATAGATGATAACTATGTAATTCTTTTTCCTAAAGTGACTTCTCCAAGGTCACACATCCAAAATGGAGAAAAGCAGAGACAGAAACCCCAGTCTTTTCACTTTAAATCCAGTCTTTTTTACACATACCTACAGATTCATGAAATCATTTAGTTAACAAATATTGGTTGAGTCCTTACTATTTGCCAATCATGTTTCTAGGTGCTAGAACAGATACAAAGAAAAATGAATGAAGATCTTAGAATTCTCCATGGTTGTAGAGGGCATGGAGGTCATGGATAATATGGATCTTTGAAAACCAAAGGATAATGTTAGGCAGCATGGAAACCTACGCTAAAGATACTAACAGCAGAACTGACAAATGTGAATATAGCTCTCTTGCTTCCCACTTTTTGATGGAGGTACAAAGCCAGATAAAGCAAAAAGCTGGAAAATTCTCCTGCAATAATTGAGATGACTGTAAACTTCATTTTAGGTTTTGAGTTATAAATTTGAGATGATCCCTAAAATTTATGGGAAGCAGTAAACCAATTGCATGTATCAGTAGATATCCTTCACATGCGTCTACACAGTGCCTTTACAAAACACTTTAATATAGGTTATCTCATTCGACATTGTGGAGCAGTTGGCCTCAGTATTACAATTCCTGTTTTACAGGTGAGAAAATTGAAACTTAGGAGCCTAATTTATAATCACATCATAAGTAGTAGAGTTAGGAGAAGGCAGAAGAGTTAATTTATTATTAAATTATTAATACTAAACTCTATTTTCCATGCAGTATGCTTTAGTTATCTCATTTAAGCCTTTCAACAACCTTAGGAGGTAGGCTCTATTTTGTTATCCCCATTTTATAGATAGGAAAATAGATGTAGTGAGATTGAGTATCTTGATAATGTCACACAGGTGATAAGTGCAGGAGCAGGGATTTGAACCTAAGTGTGATCAGGTCAATTTGTTTCTATAACCCAGGTCCTTAGAGTAGCCCAGGTTATATTCCTCTACTGTACACCATACTTTTTGCTTGTACTATATAGTATCTCACCTGCAATACCAGATTTAACCTATGAACCCAAAATTGTACTTTATGACTGAGCTGGGGAATTCCGATATAGTTTTCTATTAATGCTTAGTACTCTGATGAACTCCTTGACAATCCCTTTGTGCCATAAACTCCAGCAGTTCTCTAACTGAAGTTGACTTGGTGATGCTTACACCATTGCATTGTAATTTCTTGTGAACAAAAATCTATTAATTAAAAGAATAGCCAATGTTCTGAGAAAACAGTGTGATTCACTTTGCTTTCAAAATGAATAGCTGTATCACCTTTCAGATGTATAACTTACCTTTGTTCTGTGGTTCCCAATGACCTCAAAATGTCTATTTGGATATCTTTTCAGATATATGTATCATTTCTTCTTTACCATTTACTCCCCATAGATTCAAAAATTTTTGAATCACTTTTCAAATACATATTTACAGCCTTATGAAGTTAGTCTACTTGTGAATACAAAACCTCCCCTGTAGATCTTAAACAATTCCTGGCAGATATGTGGGGCAGGACAGGCAGATTTTGTATAAAAGATTATACCATCTTCTATAAAAGAGTTTACCTTGTATAAAAAGTATAAAAGAGAACCTGTAAAAATGATATATTAAGAACTGAGGTGTCTCCCTTTGTGTTTTGTTGATTTTTTGTATTGACATGCTTTGATTCCTTTCTATTCTTTTGTGTAAATTCTAGAGGTATTTTTGTTTTCTGGTTACCTTGGGACTTACATAAGATATCTTATAACAGTCTAACTTAGGTTGTTAACAACTTAAGTTCAATCACATACAAAAACTCTACATTTTAACTTCTCTCCCACTTTAAGTTACTGTTGTCACAATTTACATTCGTTCCTAATATGTATCTTTAAACATATTTTAATTATAGCTATTTAAAATAATTTTCTCTTTTAACTTTTATATTTGAATTAAAATAGATTTACCTACACCATTACAGTAATAGTGTTCTTTATTTGCCTGAATATTTACCTTTACCAATGAGTTTAATATTTTCTTATGCTATCATGTTACTATCTAGCACCCTTTTGTTTCAACTTGAAGGACATCCTTTAGCACTTTTTTTCCTGAAGTATAGTTGACTTATAATATTATATTAGTTTCAGGTGTACAGTATAGTGATTTGATATTTTTATAGGTTATACTCCATATAATGTTACTATAAAATATTGGCTATTTTCCTTGTGCTGTACATTACATCCTTGTGTCTTATTTATTTCATAACTAGTAGTCTGTACCTCTTAATCCCCTTCACCTACCTTGCCCCACCCCCACTACTGTCCCCACAGGTAAGCACCAGTTTGTTCTCTGTATCTGTGAGTCTGTTTTGTTATATTCGTTCAGTTGTTTTATTTTTTATCTTCCACATATAATTTGAAAACATACAGTATTTGTTTTTCTCTACCTGACTTATTTCACTAAGCATAATAGCCTCCAGGTCCATCCATGTTGTTGCAAATGGCAAATTTTCATTCTTTTTTATGGCTGAGTAATATTCCAGTGTGTGTGTGTGTGTGTGTGTGTGTGTGTGTGTGTATACCCCACATCTTTATATTGCTACATTCATCTGTTGATGGACACTTAGGTTGCTTTTATATCTTGGCTATAGCATTTCTTATAAGGCAGGTATAGTGGGGATGATCTTCCTCAGCTTTTGTTTGGGAAAGTGTTTATCTCTCCTTTATTTTTGAAGGACAGTTTTACTACATATAGTATTCTTGGCAGTTTTTGTCTTTCAGCACTTTGAATAAGTCATCCTACTCGCTTCTGGTCTGCATGGTTTCTGCTGAAACATCCACTGATAGTCTTATGGAGATTCCCTTGTATGTGGCCAGTCACTTTGCTCTTGATGCTTTCGAATTTCTCTCTTTGTTTTGACTTTTGACAATTTGATTATAAAATGTCTCATTGTGGATTTGGGGGGGATTCATCTTATTTGATGATTTGGGGACTTTTGCATCTGGATATCTGTTTCCTTCTATAGATATGGGGAGTTTTCAGTCACTATTTCTTTGAATAACCTTTCTGGTCCTTTCTCTCTCTCTTCTCCTTTTGGGACTCCCTTAATGTGTATATTGGATGTTGTGATGGTCTCCCATAAGTCCCTTAACGTTTCTTAACTTTTTTCATTCTTTTTTCTTCTCGTTACTCTGACTGGATTATTTCCAATGACTTGTCTTCAAGTTTACTGATCCTTTCTTTGTTTGATCTAGTTTGCTGTTGAATCCCTATAGTGATTTTTTTCACTTAATTATTGCATTCCTTAGCTCCTTAATTTATATTTGGCTTTAAAAAATATTTTCTATTTCTTTGTTGCAATTCTCACTTACAATTCTCTTGACCTCAGTGAGCATTTTTGTGACACCTAGTTTGAATTCTCTGTCAGGTAAATCATATAGCTTCCTTTTATTAGGGTTGATTTCTGTAAACTGATCTTGTTCCTTTGCTTGGAACATCTTTGATTGATTTTTCATTTTTATTGATTCTCTATGTTGATATCTTTGTGTTATGCAAAGTAAGCACCTCTCCTGGTCTTCACACTGACTTGTACAGGAGACAACTCCTACCAATCAGCCCAGCCCAAGATTCTGGGGTCCTCTATCAACCATTTTCCTCCCCAGGGAGAAGGAGGCAGCTGTGGTTTTTGTCAGGTCACTTTGTGGTGAGCCAGCAGGGTGACCTATGGTGTCTTCCAGCCCAAGCTGCTGTTTCCATTCTCCCCCCAGACTGCTTGACTATGGTGGACCTGGCTGAGACTGGCAGGACAGAGGTCAGTACTCTGGGAATGAGGTCTTGGAGAAGTTGGGGCATTGTACACAGAGCTTGACTCTTTCCCTCCCCAGGGGGAAGCAGAGAGGTCAACCCTTTTGTCCACATGCTCTGTACTGGGCAGGAGTGGGAACTATGGTGTCTGCAAGCTACAAGGATCATATACCATGACTAAGTGGGATTTATCTCTGGAATGTGAGGGTGGTTCAATATGCTAAAATCAAATAATACATCACATCTAGAGAATAAGGGATAAAATCACATGACCATATCGATAGATGCAGGAAAAGTATTGGTCAAAATTCAACAGTTTCCTGTTAAAAACTTCCAGCAAACTAGGAGTAGATGGAAAATACCTTCAACATAATAAAGATCATATATGAAAAACCTACAGATAACATCATGCTCAACGGTAAAAAACTGAAAGCTTTTCCCCTAAAATCAGGAACAAGACAAGGATGCCCACCTCTCAGCACTTCTATTTAACATAGTATTGGAAGTCCTAGCCAGAGCAGTTAGGCAAAAAAAGAAATAAAAGCTATCCAAATTGGAAAGGAAGAAGTGAAATTATCCCTGTTTGCAAGATGGTATGATCTTATATATAGAAAACCCCAAAGACACCATTTTTAAAAAACTATTAGAACTAACAAATGGGGACTTCCCCGGTGGTTCAGTGATAAAGAACCCACCTTCCAATGCAGGGGACATGGGTTCGATCCCTGGTTGGGGAACTAGGATCCCACATGCCATGGAGCAACTAAACCCATGCGCCACAACTACTGAGCTTGCGTGCCTCGACAAGAGAGCCCATGTGCTGCAAACTACAGAGCCCACACACTCTGGAGCCCACGTGCCACAACTACAGAGCCCATGTGCCCTGGAGACCATGCACAACAACTAGAGAACCTGCATACCACAACTAGAGAGAAGCCTGTACACTGCAATGAAAGATCCCACGTGCCACAACTAAGATGCGACACAGCCATAAAAGTAAAGAAAATAAATAAATTTTTAAAAAAATGACCATGGGTTCCTTTAAAAACAAAAGTAACAAATGAATTAAATAAAGTTACAGGATACAAAATCGACATACAAAAATCATTTGCATTTCTATACATTAGCAACAAACTATCTGAAAAGGAAATTAGGAAAATAATCATTTTTTATAATAGTACCAAAAAGAATAAAATACTTAGGAATAAACTTAACCAAGGAGGTGAAAGATTCATATACTGAGAACAACAAAATATTGATGAAAGAAATTAAACAAGACCCAAACAAATGAAAAGACAACTTGTGTTCATGAATTGTAAGACTTAATATTGTTAAAATGTCCATACTCCCCAAAGAAATCTACGAATTCAATGCAAGCCCTATCAAAATTCCAAAGGCATTTTTACAGAAATAGAAAAAACAATTTTATAATTCATATAGAACCACAAAAGACCATGAATAGCCAAGCCTATCCTAGAAAGAAGAAGAAAGCTAGAGGCATCACACTTCCTGACTTCAAAATATAGTATGAAGCTACAGTAATAAAAACAGTATGGTACTGTCATAAAGACAGACATATAGACCAATGGAACAGAATAGAGAGTGCAGAAATAAACCCACGCTTATATGGTCAACAAATCTTTGAGAAAGATGCCAAGAATACACAATGGAGAAAGGATTGTCTTTTCAACAAATGGTGTTGGGAAGACTAGATATTCACATGTAACAGAATGAAATTGGATCCTTATCTTACACCATACACAAAAGCCAACTCAAAATGGATTAAATCTTAAATATTTTTAATAAAATAAGCTACAAGGATATATTGTACAACATGGGGAATATAGCCAATATAATAACTATAAATGGAGTATAACCTTTAAAAGTTGTGAATCACTATGTTGCACACCTGTAACATATAATACTGTACAACAACTATACACTTCAATAAAAAAATAAAATTTAAAAAACCTTAAATATAAGACCTGAAAATGTAAAACTCCTGGAAGAAAATATAGGAGAAAAGCTTCATGACATTGGTTTTGGCAATGATTTCATGGATATGACACAAAAAGCACAGTCAAGAAAAGCAAAAGTAAACAAGTCATACTACATTGAATTAAAAAGCTCCTGTACAACAGAATAAAGGCAATCTGTGGAATGGGAGAAAACATTTGTAAAGCATATATCTGATAAAGGGTTAATCTCCAAAATATAAGGAATTCATACAACTGAATAAGCTAATAACCCCATTTAAAACTGGGCTAAGAGGGCTTCCCTGGTGGCGCAGTGGTTGAGAGTCCACCTGCCGATGCAGGGGACACGGGTTCGTGCCCCGGTCTGGGAAGATCCCACGTGCCGCAGAGCGGCTAGGCCCGTGAGCCATGGCTGCTGAGCCTGTGCGTCTGGAGCCTGTGCTCTGCAATGGGAGAGGCCACAACAGTGAGAGGCCCGTGAACTGCAAAAAAAAAAAAAAGACAACGAATGTTGGTGAGGATGTGGAGAAATTGGAACCCTTGCACACTGTTGGTAGAAATGAATAATTGTGTAGCTGCTATGGAAAAAAATATGGATGTTTCTCAAAAAAATTCAAAATAGAACTGTATCATCCAGCTATCCCACTCCTGGGTTTATATCCAAAAGAATTGAGATCAGTATCTCAGAAAGATATTAGCACTCCCATGTTCATTGCAGCATAATTCACAGTAGCCAAGATATGGAAACAACCTAAATGTCTGTCAATGGATGAATGGATAAAGAAAATGTGGCATATACATTCAATGGAATGCTATTTAGCCTTAGAAAAGAAGAAAAATCTGTAATATGTGACAATATGGATGCAATTTGAGGATATTATGCTAAGTGAAATAAGCCAGACATAGATAGACAACTACTACATGATTCCACTTGTATGAAGTATCTTAAATAGTCAAATTCATAAAATCAAAGACTGGTTACTTTGGGCTGGGGGGAGGGGAAATGGAAAGATATTAATCAATAGGCATAAAATTTCATTTAAGTAAGATGAATAAGCATTAGAGATCTGCTGTACAACATTGTACCTATAGTCAACAGTAATGTACTGTACACTTAAAATTTGTTTAGAGGATAGATTTCATGTTAAGTGTTCTTACCACAATAAAAGTTTTTATTAAGAACTGAGGTGTTATGGCTCCTGGCTTTTGGCTGCTGGTCAGTCTCCCTCACTTCTTCCTGCCTGAAGATTTTAAGTAATTAACAAAAGCCATATTTCAAAACCAAAAAGAAAGAGAGTGCAATTCTGCTGAACCCTGCTACAGGCTTAATAGTGCAAAGAGTAAGACAAGGAATGAGTTAAAGAAACCAGTTGGAGGTGGCAGTGTGGGGAATTGGGAGACCAATATAAAGGAAGGAAAGTGTGAATACTGTAGTGTGTCACCCTCACCCCCTTGTGAAGGACTTAGGCACTCATCCCTGCAGCTACCTGCCAAGCTCACAACTTGTTCCCTCTACAGGAACTGTCCTATGCTGAGGAATTTGCCTCCACACAGTGCTACACCCCTTTCTCCTCTCCAGGGGAAGCCTGCATCCACTGACAACTCCATGTGAGGATACAAAGACTCAGACCCCTTGCTTCAATTTGAAACATCTCTGAAAGGCCGTCCCAACCTCAGAGCTTCTCATGAAGTTGTCTGAGTCCTCTGTTGCAACTTTGTTCTCTACAATTCTGCTTCCTTTATTCCCAAGTGTGGTTCTCAAAATCACTCCATATTAAACTTCTTGCACACAGATCTCTACTTCAGAGTCTGTTTCCAAAGGCACACAACCTATGATGGAAAGAAATATAATTCCAAACAATCCCACTATCATACTACCTGTGAAAGCCTGATGCTTCAAACTGTCAATACAATCAAAAGGAAAGAAGCAATGTTGTAGCTGTTTAGACTCCTACTTTGCAAATTGCAGTATCAAACCTAGTTATCAGTGAGTTGGAATGACAAGATTAATTAAATGTGTTCTGCTTTGATTTGTTAAAAGGAAGTTAGAAGACTATGATCTCATACGTACCTGCTTGCAAAAGTCTTGACACAATCCTCAGTTATTGCTGAGATGAAATACTCTGGCACCCTGTTTCATATTGCATTTGGCTTCTGTTACAATATTTCTGTTGACTTTAGAGGTTCTCTGAAATTAGAGCACCCCACAAGAAAGAAGTCAATGTCTACTGCTTGAAAGGGCATGAGCTTAGCCTATCTTAGATGTGCTCAGAACACTTACATTAACCTACAGTTGGGAAAAATCATGTAACGCAAAGTCTATTTTATAATAAAGTGTTGAATATTTCATGTAATTGATTGAATACTGTAATAAAAGTGAAAAACAGAATGGTTGTGTGGGTACAGAATGGTTGTAAGTGCATTGGTTGTTTACCCTCATGTGATGTGGCTGACTGGGAGCTGCAGCTTGCTGCAGCTTCTCAGCATCATGAGAAAGTATTGTACTGAATATCACAAGCCCAGGAAAATATCAAAATTCAAAATTTGAAGTACAGTTCCTATTGAATGTGTATCACTTTCACACTATTGTAAAGTGGAAAAATCATAATTCTGGGACTGTCTTTACTACTGTTATTCCAAGGTGACTGTGGCACACACAAAGCTGTGCTCCCCTGAGAAGCAAAACCAGAAACTTAACAGTGTTGAAGATGGAGGAGGAAGCAGACTTCACTAAAAAAATTCAACCAGTCTCTAAACAAATAAAGAAGCAAATAACAAGTTGGGGAGGGATAGCAGTACCTAGAGTTGCTATAATATATTATCCAAAATGTTCAGTTTCCAACAATAAATTACAAGGCATGCAAAGAAACAAGAAAATATGACCTATACACTTGGGAAAAAACAGGCAACAAAAACTACCTGTGAGAGTGACCAGATTAATATTGAAATCAAAAGTACAATAAGTAAAATTTTTAAAAATCTTTATGGGGACTCAACAGTACACTCAAACTGGCCTAAAAAATAACCAATAAACTTGAAGAGTTATTCATAGAGATTGTGCATGCTGAACAACAGAGGGGGAAAAACTTGAAGAAAACATGAACAGAGCCTCAGAGAAGTGTGGGATACCATTAAGTACACCAACATACTCATAAATGAAATGCAAGAAAGAGAGGAGAGGAAGAGAAAGGAGAAGAAAAAATTGAAGATAGAATGACTGAAATTCACATTTACTGAAGAAAGCCCCAGAATTGTTTACACATCCTGAAAACTCAGCAACCTCTAAGAAGGTTAAATGCAAAGACACCCACAAACAGACATATCATAGTAAATATACTGAACATCAATGACAAGGACACAATCTTGAAATCAGGAAGAGAAAAACCACATGTCACATAGAAGGGTACCCCCGTAATATTAACAGCAGTAGAAGCAATGAAGGCCAGAAGGCAGTGGGATAACATATTCAAAGTGCTCCCCAAGAGGGGGGAGTGTCCAAGATGGCAGAGTAGGAAGACACTTAGCTCACCTCCTCCCATGGGCACAGCAAAATTATAACTACTTACAGAACAACTATTGATGAGAAAAACTGGAAGGCTAGAAGAAAATATCTTCTACAAGATATAAAGAAGAAACTACAACTAGACAGGTAGGAGGGGTGGAGACGTGATATAATCAGGACCCATACCCCCATGTGGGTGACCCATAAACAGGAGGATAATTACGACTGCAGAGGTTCTCCCTAAGAAGCAAGTGGTCTGAGCCCCATATCAGGCTCCCCAGCCTGGGGGTCCTGTAACAGGAAGATGAGCCCCCAGAATGTTTGGCTTTGAAGGTGAGTGGGGCTTACTTTCAGGAGAGCCGGATGGCTGTGGGATATTCTTAAAGGGGGCACGCAAAATTTCACCCACTCTGGGGCTCAGGGCAGACGCAGTAATTTGAAAGGGTCCTGGGTCAGAACACCTGCTGATCTTGGAAAGCCTCCTGGAGAAGCAGGAAGCAACTGTAGCTCACCCTGGGGACATATACACCAGTGGCAGCCATTTTGGGGAGCTCATTCTGCCACGTGGACACTGGTGCTGGCAAGTGCCATTTTGGAATACTCCCCCTAGCTTATTAGCACCAAGACCCAGCCCTGCCTACCAGCCTGTCATCGCCAGTACTAGGATGCCTCAGACCAAGCAACTAAAGGCCTGCTGCCTTAAGAACCCCTGAACCCATAGTTGATCTGGAACCTGGTGCCACACACCAGTGTGCCAGCACTAACTCCAGGACTACTAGGGACCTGCAGTCAGGGACACTGGGACCTGGCTCCATCCACCAGTGGGTAGGCACCAGCCCTAGGACCACCTGACCTCTGACCCTGCCCACCAGCAGGCTGAAACACAAACTCCAGGACCCACAGGACCCTGAAGACAGAGACCCTGGGGAGCCAGCTCTACCCACCAGTGAGCTGGCATTAGCCCTGGGACACCCCTGAGCCTTGGCCCCACCCACCAGTGGGCCAACACCAGCTCCAAGAACCTCGGGCCCTACAGCAAGAGACCCCAGGACCTGGCTCAGCCCATTAATGGGCCAACACTAGTCCCAGGATCTGGCCTCACACACCAAGGGGTGGGCACCAGCCCTACAATCCCCAGGACCCAGCATACCCACCACAGGCTGGCACCAGCTCTGAGACACCTTAGGCCCCTCAGCCAGCCAACCTTGAGTCTAGCCCCACCCACCAGCTGTTCAACACCATTTTCAGGGCACCCTGGACCCCACAGCCATATGTGTCAAGAAATGGCCCTGCCTACCAGAGGGACAACAACAGCTCCAGAACCCCCAAGGCCCTGCAACCAGTGACCTAAGAACCCAGCTTTGCCCACCAGTGGGCCAGCACTTGCCCTAGGACCCCCCAGGGCCCCACAACAAGCACCCTTATGACCTGGCCCCATCTACCAGGGCCAGCAGCCTCCACACAAGGCAGGGCCTGGCAACAAACCTGAGTGGTTACCAGCCACACCTACCAGACCACCCACAGTAGTCAGCCCACCACAACACAAAGACTCATGCAGCCCAAATAAGGGGCACCCCTAGAACATGTAGCTCTGGTAACCAGAAGGGAGTGCACTGCTGGGACACATAGGATGTCTCCTACAAAAGGCCAGTTCTCCAAGATCGGGTAACATAACCAACCTACCAGATACATAGAAATAAAAACAGTAAATTAGGCAAAATGAGGCAACAGAGGAATATGTTCAAAATGAAGGAACAAAATAAAACCTCAACAGACCTAAGTGAAGTGGAGATAGGCAACGTGCTCAATAGAGTTCAAGGTAATGATCATAAAGTTGTTCAAAGAACTCAGGAGAAGATTGGATTAATGGAGTGAGAGGTTAGAAGTTTTTTAAAAAGAGTTAGAAAATATAAAGAACTAAACAGATGAAGAATACAATAAATGAAATGAAAAATATACTAGAAAGAATCAACAATAGAGTCAGTGATACAGAGGAAGGGATCAGAAAGCTGGAAGACAGAGTAGTGGAAATCACTGAAGTTGAACAGAAAAAAGAGAAAATAATAAAAAAAGGAATGAGGACAGTTTAAGATACCTCTGGCACAACAAAGCATACTAACATTCACATTACAGAGGTCCCAGAAGGAGAAAACAGATAGAAAGGGGCAGAGAACACATTTGAAGACATAACAGCTAAAAAAATTCCCTAACATGGGTAAGGAAACAATCACCCAAGTCCAGGAAGCTCAGAGAGTCCCAGGCAGGATGAACCCAAGGAGGAATACACCAAGACACATTGTAATCAAAATGACCCAAATTAAAGATAAAGAGAGTATTAAAAGCAGCAAGGGAAAAAGCAACAAGTTGCATACAAGGGAGCTCCCATAAGGCTATCAACAGAAAGGACTTTTCAGCAGAAATTCTACAGGCCAGAAGGAAGTGGCACAATATATTTAAAGGGATGAAAGGGGAAAATCTACAACCAAGAATACTCTGCTTGACAAGGCTTTCATTCAGATTTGGAGAGATCAAAATTTTATAGACAAGCAAAAGCTAAAAGAGTTCAGCACCACCAAACCAGCTTTACAACAAAGGTCAACAGGACTTCTCTAAACGAAAAAGAAAAGGCCACAACTAGAAACATGAAAATGATGAAAGGAAAAATCTCACTAGTAAAGGCAAATATATAGTAAAGGTAGTAAATCAGCAGTGTATAAAGCTAGTAGAAAGGTTAAAAGACAACAGTAGTAAAATCATCTGTATCCTCAATGAGTAATTAAGTGATACACAAAACAAAATGATGTAAAATATGATGTCAAAAACAGTAATTGTCAGTGGGAGGAGTAAAAATGCAAGGTTGTTAAAATGTGTTTGAACTTAAGAGATCAGCAACTTAAAATAATTTTATATATATAATATATATATATATGGCTACATACAGTGTGGGGAATATAGTCAATAACTGTAATATCTTTGTAATGGTGACATAGCATAATAGACTTATCATGGTGATCAGTTTGAAATGTATAGAGATATCGAATCACTATGTTGTGTACCAGGAACTAACATAGTGTTGTAGGCCAATTACACTTCAAAAATAAACCAAAATCATTGAAAAAGTGATCATATTTGTGGTTACTAGAGGGGATTGGGGGGAGGGGGAATTGGATAAAGGTGGTCAAAAGGTACAAACTTCCAGTTATAAGATTCCAGTACTAGGGATTTTATGTGCAACATGATAAATATAATTAACACTACTCTATTTTATATATGAAAGTTATTAAGAGAGTAGATCCTAAGAGTTCTCATAATAGGAATTTTTTTTTCTATTTTCTTATTTTGTATCTGCATGAGATGATGGATATTCACTAAACTTATTGTGATAATAATTTCATGAAGCATGTAAGTCAAATCATTTTGCTGTACACCTTAAACTTATACAGTGCTGTAGGTCAATTATATCTCAATAAAACTGAAAGAAAAATTAAAATAAACAAAAGAGGATTCTTTAAAAACAAAGTGCTCAAAGAAATAAAACTGTTTAAACAATAATCCTATATCCAGCAAGACTATTGTTCAAAAATGAAGAGGAAATAAAGATTTACCCAGAAAAAGAAAAGTTGAGAGAATTCATTGCTAGAAGACACACCATGCAAGAAATGCTAAAGGAAGTTCTTATAGCTGAAAGCAAGCGATCCCCAGATGGTAATTCGCATCCACAAGTACAAACAAAAAGCACCAGTAAGGTAATTATGCAATTATAACATGTATTATTAATGCATTTTCTCCTTTCTTTTCTTAATGAACTTAATAAGCAATTGTATAAAATAATATGCACATTCCCACCAACAGAGCACAAGGGTTCCAATTTCTTCACATCCTCACCAACATTTGCTATCTTTCGTCTTTTTGATAATAGCTGTCCTAACTAGTATATGGTGATATCTCATTGTGGTTTTGGTTTGCATTTCTCTGGTGATTAGTGATGTTGAGCACCTTTTTATATACCTGTTGGCCATTTGTATATTTCTTTGAAGAAATGTCTGTTCAAACTCTTTGCCTTTTTTTTTTTTTTTTTTTGCTGTACGCGGGCCTCTCACCGCTGTGGCCTCTCCCGCCACGGAACACAGGCTCCGGATGCACAGGCCCAGCGGCCACAGCCCACGGGCCCAGCCGCTCCGCGGCACGTGGGATCCTCCTGGACTGGGGCACGAACCTGCGCCCCCCGCATTGGCAGGCGGACTCCCAACCACTGCGCCACCAGGGAAGCCCCCTTTGCCTATTTTTAAATCAGGTTTGTTTGTTTGTTTTGCTATTGAGTTGCAGGATCCAGGAATCTCACTCTTGGATATATATCCAAAAGAATTGAAATCAGGATCTCAAAGAGGTATCTGCACTCCCATAGTTATTGCAGCACTATTCAAAATAACCAAGATTTGGAAACAACCCAAATGTCCATTGACAGACAAATGGATAAAGAAAATGTGATATATACATACAATGGAATATTATTCATCCTTTAAAAAGAAGGAAATCCTACCATTTGTTGCAACATGGATGGGCGAGGAAAACATTTTGCTAAGTGAAATAAGTCATTCACAGAAGCACAAATACTGCATGATTCAACTTACATGAGGTATTTTAAATAGTCAAACTAATAGAAGTGGAGATTAGAATGGTGATTTCCAGGGGATGAGAGGAGAAGGAAATGGGGAGCTGTTCAATAGGTATAAATTTACAGTTATACAAGATGAAAAAGATCTAACTGGGGGTCCTCGGGCGAGTGCAGGTGCACTGGTGTGCAGGGCCGGGTCCTGGGCCCTCTGGTGGATGCTGAGTCTCAGGGTGGGCTGTGGGCTCAGGGGGTCTTAAGGCAACAGGCCTGCTGGTGAGTCGGGCTGTGTCTCTGCCTGGCTAGTTGCTTCGTTTAATACATCTCATTACTGGTGCTGAAATTCTGATGGGCGGGGCCAGGTCCCAGCGCTAATAAGCTAGAGGGAGGATTCCAAAATGGCATTTGCCAGTACCAGCGCCCTCTTGGTGGAATGAGCTCCCCAAAATGGCTGCCTCCAGTGTCTATGTCCTCAGCATGAGCTCCAGTTTCTTCTTGCCTCTTTGGGAAGCTCTCCAAGATTAGCAGGTGGGTCTGACCCAGGCTCCTTTCAAATTACTGCTTATACCCTGGGTCCTGGAACATGTGAGATTTTCTGTGCACCCTTTAGGAGTGGAATCTCTAGTTCCCACAGCCCTCTGGCTCCCCCAAAATAAGCCCTGCTGGCCTTCAAAGCAAAACATCTGGGGACTCATCTTCCCAGTGCAGGACCCCCAGGCTGGGGAGCCCGATGTGGGTCTGGGGCCACTTGCTCCTTGGAGAGAACCTCTGCAATTGTAATTATTTTCTTGTTTGTGGGTTACCCACCTGGGGGTATGGGTCATGACTATACCACCCCTCCTACCCATCTAATTGTGGTTCCTTCTTTATATCTTTATTTGTAGCAGGACTTTTCTGCTAGTGGTCTTTCTCATCAGTAGTTTCTCTGTATGGATAAACAACAAGGTCCTACTGTATAGCACAGGGAATAATATTCAATACCCTGTCATAAACCATAATGGAAAAGAATATGGAAAACAATATACATATATATGTATAACTGAATCACTTTGCTATACACCACAAAATAACACAACATTGTAAATCAACTATACTTCAATAAAAAATAAATTAAAAAAATCAGTTGCTCTGTAAATAGTTGTAATTTTGGTGTGCCCATGGGAGGAGGTGAATTCAAGGTCTTCCTAACTCCACATTCTTGGACACTCTCTGAGAATTGACATTTTTATCATTATGTATGCCCCCTTTCCCTGATACTTTTCCTCGCTCTGAGGTCTGCACTGTCTGAAGTTAATATAGCTACTCCTGCTTTCTTTTGATTAGCGTTAGCATGGTATATTTTTCTCCATCCATTTACTTTTAAGCTATATGTGTCTTTATACTTAAACTAGGTTTCTTCTGAACAGTGTATAGTTGGGTCCTGTTTTTTGTTCCACTCTGACAATTTCTATCTTTTTTTCTCTTACATCTTTATTGGAGCGTAATTGCTTTACAATGGTATGTTAGTTTCTGCTTTATAAAAAAGTGAATCAGTTATACATATACATATGTTCACATATCTCTTCCCTCTTGTGTCTCCCTCCCTACCACTCTCCCTATCCCACCTCTCAAGGCAATCACAAAGCACCGAGCTGATATCCCTGTGCTATGCGGCTGCTTCCCACTAGCTATCTACCTTACATTTGGTAGTGTATATATGTCCATGCCTCTCTCTCGCTTTGTCACAGCTTG
This sequence comes from Monodon monoceros, assembly GCF_005190385.1. Lineage (NCBI taxonomy): Eukaryota > Metazoa > Chordata > Mammalia > Artiodactyla > Monodontidae > Monodon > Monodon monoceros. The sequence goes on along the minus strand of NW_021703779.1, from coordinate 62,988,567 downwards.
CCCTTCCCTCTCCCCATATCCTCAAGTCCATTCTCCAGTAGATCTGTGTCTTTATTCCTGTCTTACCCCTAGGTTCTTCATGACATTTTTTTCTTAAATTCCATATATATGTGTTAGCATATGGTATTTGTCTTTCTCTTTCTGACTTACTTCACTCTGTATGACAGACTCTAGGTCTATCCACCTCATTACAAATAACTCAATTTCGTTTCTTTTTATGGCTGAGTAATATTCCATTGTATATATGTGCCACATCTTCTTTATCCATTCATCCGATGATGGACACTTAGGTTGTTTCCATCGCTGGGCTATTGTAAATAGAGCTGCAATGAACATTTCGGTACATGACACTTTTTGAATTATGGATTTATCAGGGTATATGCCCACTAGTGGGATTGCTGGGTCATATGGTAGTTCTATTTTTAGTTTTTTAAGGAACACCATACTCTTCTCCGTAATAGCTGTACCAATTCACATTCCCACCAGCAGTGCAAGAGTGCTCCCTTTTCTCCACACCCTCTCCAGCATTTATTGTTTCTAGATATTTTGATGATGGCCATTCTGACTGGTGTGAGATGATATCTCATGGTAGTTTTGATTTGCATTTCTCTAATGATTAATGAAGTTGAGCCTTCTTTCATATGTTCCTTGGCAGTCTGTATATCTTCTTTGGAGAAATGTCTATTTAGGTCTTCTGCCCATTTTTGGATTGGGTTGTTTGATTTTTTGTTATTGAGCTGCATGAGCTGCTTATAAATTTTGGAGATTAATCCTTTCTCAGTTGCTTCATTTGCAAATATTTTCTCCCATTCTGAGGGTTGTCTTTTGGTCTTGTTTATGGTTTCCTTTGCTGTGCAAAAGCTTTGAAGTTTCATTAGGTCCCATTTGTTTATTTTTGTTTTTATTTCCATTTCTCTAGGAGGTGGGTCAAAAAGGATCTTACTGTGGTTTATGTCAGAGAGTGTTCCGCCTATGTTTTCCTCTAAGAGTTTGATAGTTTTTGGCCTTACATTTAGGTCTTTAATCCATTTTGAGCTTATTTTTATGTACGGTGTTACTGAGTGATCTAATCTCATACTTTTACATGTACCTGTCCAGTTTTTCCAGAACCACATATTGAAGAGGCTGTCCTTTCTCCACTGTACATTCCTGCCTCCTTTATCAAAGATAAGTTGACCATATATGCGTGGGTTTATCTCTGGGCTTTCTATTCTGTTCCACTGATCTATCTTTCTGTTTTTGTGCCAGTACCATACAGTCTTCATTGCTGTAGCTTTGTAATATAGTCTGAAGTCACAGAGCCTGATTACTGCAGCTCCGCTTTTCATTCTCAAGATTGCTTTGGCTATTCGGGGTCTTTTGTGTTTCCATACAAATTGTGAAATTTTTTGTTCTAGTTCTGTGAAAAATGCCAGTGGTAGTTTGATAGGGATTTCATTGAATCTATAGATTGCTTTGGGTTGTAGAGTCATTTTCACAATGTTGATTCTTCCAATCCAAGAACATGGTATATCTCTCCATCTATTTGTATCATCTTTAATTTCTTACATCAGTGTGTTATAATTTTCTACATATGGGTCTTTTGTCTCCTTAGGTAGGTTTATTTCTAGGTATTTTATTCCTTTTTTGCAATGGTGAATGGGACTGCTTTCTTGATTTTACTTTCAGACTTTTCATCATTTGTGTATAGGAATGTCAGAGATTTCTGTGCATTAATTTTGTATCCTGATACTTTACCAAATTAATTGATTAGCTCTAGTAGTTTTCTGGTAGCATCTTTCGGATTCTGTATGCATAGTATCATGTCATCTGCAAACAGTGACAGCTTTACTTCTTCTTTTCCAATTTGAATTCCTTTTATTTCCTTTTCTTCTCTGATTGCTGTGGCTAAAACTTCCAAAACTATGTTGAATAAGAATGGTGAGAGTGGGCAACCTTGTCTTTTTCCTGATCTTAGTGAAAATGCTTTCAATTTTTCACCATTGAGGACGATGTTGGCTGTGTGTTTGTCATATATGGCCTTTATTATATTGAGGAAATTTCCCTGTATGCCTACTTTCTGGAGGGTTTTTATCATAAATGGGTGTTGAATTTTGTCAAAAGCTTTCTCTCCATCTATTCAGATGACCGTATGATTTTTCTCCTTCAATTTGTTAATATGGTGTATCACATTGATTGATTTGAGATTTTGTCTGTATAGCTTTGCTTTCTCCATTTGTCCTAGGGTTCTATCTGTCCGTTTTTCTTTTTTTTACTTATAAATAATTTTTTCATAATAGCTATTTTTTTAATAACTTTATTTTATCTTACTCTATTTTATTTTCATTTATCCTCTTTCTTTCTGTCGTTCCTTCTACATTTTCTCCATTTTATTCTGAGCCATGTGGATGAAAGTATCTTGGTGCTGCAGCCAGGAGTCAGTGCCTTGCCTCTGAGGTGGGAGAGCCAACTTCAGGACACCTGTCCACAAGAGACCTCCCAGCTCCATATAATATCAAATGGCAAAAATCTCCCAGAGATGTCCATCACAACACCAACACCCAGCTTCACTCAACGGCCAGCAAGCTACAGTGCTGGACACTCTATGCCAAACTACTAACAAGACAGTAACACAACCCCACCCATTAGCAGAGAGGCTGCCTAAAATCATAATAACACACAACCAGACGTGGACCTGCCCACCAGAAAGACAAGATTCAGACTCATCCACCGGAACACAGGCACTAGTCCCCTCCATCAGGAAGCCTACTCAACCCACTGAACCAACCTTAGCCACTGGGGACAGACACCAAAAACAATGGGAACTATGAACCTGCAGCCTGCAAAAAGGAGACCCCAAACACAGTAAGATAAGCAAAATGAGAAGACAGAAAAACACACAGCAGATGAAGGAGCAAGATAAAAAACCACCAGACCTAACAAATGAAGAGGAAATATGCAATCTACCTGAAAAAGAATTCAGAATAATGATAGTAAGGATGATCCAAAATCTTGGAAATAGAATGGACAAACTGCAAGAAACATTTAACAGGACCTAGAAGAACTAAAGATGAAACAAACAATGATGAACAACACAATACATGAAATTAAAACTACTCTAGAAGGGATCAATAGCAGAATAACTGAGGCAGAGGAACGGATAAGTGGCCTGGAGGATAAAATAGTGGAAATAACTACTGCAGAGAAGAATAAAGAATGAAAAGAACTGAGGACAGTCTCAGAGACCTCTGGGACAACATTAAATGCACCAACATTTGAATTATAGGGGTTCCAGAAGAAGAGGAGAAATAGAAAGGGAATGAGAAAATATTTGAAGAGATTATAGTTGAAAACTTCCCTAATATGGGAAAGGAAATAGTTAATCAAGTCCAGGAAGCACAGAGAGTCCCATACAAGGATAAATCCAAGGAGCAACACACCAAGGCACATATTAATCAAACTGTCAAAATTTAAATACAAAGAATACATATTAAAAGCAGCAAGGGAAAAACAACAAATAACACACAAGGGAATCTCCATAAGGTTAACAGCTGATCTTTCAGCAGAAACTCTGCAAGCCAGAAGGGACTGGTAGGACATATTTAAAGTGATGAAGGAGAAAAACCTACAACCAAGATTACTCTACCCAACAAGGATCTCATTCAGATTTGATGGAGAAATTAAAACCTTTACAGACAAGCAAAAGCTGAGAGGGTTCAGCACCACCAAACCAGCTTTACAACAAATGCTAAAGGACCTTCTATAGGCAAGAAACACAAGAGAAGGAAAAGACCTACAACAACGAACCCAAAACAATTAAGAAAATGGGAATAGGAACATACATATCGATAATTACCTTAAATGTAAATGGACTAAATGCTCCCACCAAAAGACACAGATTGGCTGAATGGATACAAAATACACTATTGATTTTTTTTTTCCTTTGCAGTACGTGGGCCTCTCACTGTTGTGGCCTCTCCCGTTTTGGAGCACAGGCTCCGGACGCAAAGGCTCAGCGGCCATGGTCACTGGCCCAGCCGCTCCGCGGCATGTGGGATCTTCCCGGACCGGGGCATGAACCCGTGTCCCCTGCATCAGCAGGCAGACTCTCAACCACTGCGCCACCAGGGAAGCCCTACACCACTGATTTTTAAAGTGATTATTGATATAGTTGGATTAATATTTACCATATTTGTTATTGTTTTCTATTATTTCCCTTGTTCTTTTTTTCCTGTTTTTGTCTTTCAATCTTTTTCTTAATTTTTTGGTTTTAATTGAGCATTTTATATGAATCTACTTCTCTCCTTTGTTAGCCTACCAGTTATACTAATTTTTAAATATTTTTAACCTTTTTTAATGCTTGCCCTACAAATTGCAAAAAACATTTACAGCTAATCCAAGGTCAATTTCAAATGACACTGTAGTGCTTCATGAGTAGTGTGAGTCCCTTAATAACAAAATAATTCAAACTACCCCCATCTCATATATCATTGCTGTCATTTCTTTCATATATATATATATATATATATATATATATATATATATATAAGCACACTCACATAAAATATATGGTATACATTCCATCATACATATGGAATATTTTTTCTATTATTATTTTGAACAAACTGCTGTCTGTTAAATGAATCAAGATGAAGAAAAATAAAGTTTTTATTTTACTTTCACTATTCTTTCTCAGTGCTCTTCATTTCTTTATGTTGATTTGATTTTCTGACTGACCTATATTATTTTCCTTCTTTCTGAAGAACTTCTTTTAACATTTCTTACATGGCAGACCTACTGGCAACAAAGTCCTTCAATTTTGTTTGTTTGAGAAAGTATTTTTTAACAAAATATCTAAATTTAATTATTTTGTATGTATATACATATATATTTTTAATTAATTAATTTTTGGCTGTGCTGGGTCTTACTTGCAGCATATGGGATCTTTGTTGCCACCCAGGATCTTTGTTGTGGCATGCAGGCTCTTAGTTATGGCATGTGGGATCTAGTTCCCTGACTAGGGATGGAACAGAACCCCTGCATTGGGAGCATGGAGTCTTAACCACTGGACCACCAGGGAAGTCCCTATATATATATATATAATATTTATTTATTTATTTTTGGCTGTGTCAGGTCTTAGTTGTGGCATGCAGGATCTTTCATTGCAGCACGTGGGATCTTTGTTGCAGCACACAGGCTTCTCTCTAGTTGTGGTGCAGCACAGGCTCAGTAGTTGCAGTGCATGGGCTCTCTAGTTGTGATGTGCAGGCTCCAGAGCACATGGACTCTGTAGTTGTGGCCCACGGGCTCACTAGTAGTGGCTCTCAGGCTCACAGGCTTAGTTACCCCGCGGCATGTGGGATCTTAGTTCCCCGACCAGGGATTGAACCCACATCCCCTGCATTGGAAGGTGGATTCTCAACCACTGGACCACCAGGGAAGTCC
>NW_021703779.1:62944686-62983043 GCF_005190385.1 Monodon monoceros | reverse complement strand
ATATATATATATATATATATATATATATATATATATATATATATATGTATATATATATATTTTAACATCTTTATTGGAGTATAATTGCTTTACAATGGTGTGTTAGTTTCTGCTTTATAGCAAAGTGAATCAGCTATACATACACATATATCCCCATATCTCTTCCCTCTTGCATCCCACCCTCCCTATCCCACCCCTCTAGGTGGTCACAAAGCACGGAGCTGATCTCCCTGTGCTATGCGGCTGCTTCCCACTATCTATTTTGTGTTTGGTAGTGTATATATGTCCATTTTTAATTGAAGCATAGTTGATTTACAATGTTGTGTTAGTTTCAGGTGTATAGCACAGATTATAAAACTGAATCACTGTGTTGTACACCTGAAACTAACACAGTGTTGTTACTCATTAACATATATATGTATATATATTCTTTTTCAGATTATTTTCCCTTATAGGTTATTACAAAATATTGAGTATAGTTCCCTGTGCTATACAGTAGGTCCTTACTGGTTATCTGTTTTATATATAGTAGTGTGTATATGTTAATCCCAACCTCCTAATGTATATCCCTGCTTTCCCTTTTGGTAACCATAAGTTTGTTTTCTATGTCTGTGGGTCTATTTCTGTTTTGTAAATAAGTTCATTTGTCTCTTTTTTTTAGATTTCACATATAAGTGATATCATATGATATTTGTATTTCTCTGCCTGGCTTCCTTCACTTAGTATGATCATCTCTAAGTCCATCCATGTTACTGAAAATGGCATAATTTCATTCTTTTTTACAGCTGAGTAATATTCCATTGTATATTTATACCACCTCTTCTTTATCCATTCATCTGTTGATGGACATTTAGGTTGCTTCCATGTCTTTATTTCTCCTTCACTTTTGAAGAATAATTTCACTGGGTGAAGAATTTTAGAGTGGTGGGGGGTTTTCTCAATACTTTATTTCACTCCACTCTCTTCTTGCTTGGTGGTTTCTGAGAAGTTGAATGTAATACTGTTTGTTTTTTTTTTTTGGTGGTACGTGGGCCTCTCACCGTTGTGTCCTCTCCCACTGTGGAGCAGAGGCTCCGGATGTGCAGGCTCAGCAGCCATGGCTCATGGACCCAGCCGCTCCACGGCATGTGGGATCCTCCCGGACTGGGTCACGAACTCGTGTCCCCTGCATTGGCAGGCGGACTCTCAACCACTGCGCCACCAGGGAAGCCCTGAATGTAATTCTTATCTTTGCTTCTCTATAATTAAAGTGTTTTCCTCTGGCATCTTTCAAGATTTTTTCTTTATCTTTGATTTTCTGCAGTTTTAATAAGATATGTTTAGGAGTAATTCTTTTGGCATTTATCCTGCCTGGAATTCTCTGATCTTGCTGGATCTGGTGTCTGATATTAATTTGGGGAAATTCTCAGTCATTATAGTTGTGAATATTCTATTCCTTTCTCTCTTTATTCTCCTTCTGGTATTCCCATTATGTGGATGTTACACCTTTTGTAGTTGTCCCACGGTTCATGGATATTCTGTTCTACTTTTTTGGTATTTTTTTTTCTCTTTGCTTTTCAGTTTAGGAAGTTTCTGTTGATATAGTCTCAAGCTCAGAGATTCTTTCCTCAGCCATACTCAGGCTACTAATGAGCCCATCAAAGGCACTCTTCATTTCTGTTACAGTGTTTTTGATTTCTAGCATTTTTTGTTCCTTCCTAGAATTTACATCTCTCTGCTTACATTACCCATGTTCTTGCATGCTGTCGACTTCACTCATTAGAGCCCTTAGCATACTTATAGTTGTTTTAAATTCCTGGTTTGGTAATTTCAACATCCCTGCAATATCTGAGTCTGGTTCTGACACTTGCTCTGTCTCTTCAGACTGTGGGGTTTTTAACTTTTATTATGCCTTGTAATTTTTTCTTGATAGACAAACATGATGTGGTGGGTAAAAGGAACTGCTATAAATAGGCTGTTAGTAATGTGCTGTGAGGTGTAGGGAGAGAGGAAGCATCTATAGTCGTATGATTAGGTCTCAGTCATTTAGTGAACCTGTGCCTGTGCACTGTTAACTTCACAAGTGCTTCTCAGTCCTCTTCCTCTTAGGTGGGACAGGATAGCTAAAGTAGACTGGAGTTGTGTATTTCCCTTCCCCCACATGGAAGGCTAGAGAGGGCTAAAGTTGGGTATTTTCTCTCCCTCAGGTCAGTTAGTCTCTGAAAAAGCCTTAATAGTTTAGAATATGGTTAAAAAAAAAAAAGGTTTCTCTTGAGGGCAGAGTTTGTTAAGAAGAACAGAATGCTCTGACATACTTTTAAATGTTTACCTTTTCCCTTCCCCTGCTGGAATTATGAGGGGATTTTTCTCCAGTATTCATTTTGAGGACTTGGTTTGGCCTTTGGAGGTAAAACTCACAAAAGCATGCCCCCCCACCCCATGGCTGTGTCTCCCTGGAGTTTTTAACTATCAGACTTAACCACATTGAGCCTCCAACAGTTCATCAATTATAGTTCAGGTTTTCCTACCTCAGTACTGGTTCTTGCATATCTTTCTTCTCATGGGTTTCTGCTGTAGTTAAGCTGTGATTCTTTGGATTTACCTATCCATCTCTCCAATTTGGTGGGCAGTGGTTTGCCCTGTGACTTCACTTCTCTAAAGTATCTAAGAAGGCTTGTTGAATTTTCAGTTTATTCAGCATTTTACTTGTTTTTAGGATGGAGTGGCCACTTCCAAGTTCCTTACATGCTGGACTGGAAATTGCTAGTGTTTTTAATTCTATCTCTTTGTATTTTAATCATTTCCCTAAGGATTACAATATCTAACTTTACATAGTCAAATTGAGTTAATATTTAACCACTTCTAGTAAAATGTAGAACACTTGCAGCCATATGTCCCTTCATCCACCTATTACTGACCTTTTAAAAAATATATAGTTGTCATATGTTTGACATCATTATACATTGAAAACCCCATAAAATGATAAGTATGGCTTTCAACATCATGTGTATTTTTTAAATCTTAAAAGGAAAAGATAGTTTTAATATTTACTTAGGTATTTATTACCTTGCTCTTCCTTGATGTCTTAGAACAAAATCCCTTTGGTATCATTTATATCACTTTAACCCAAGTATCTTCATTAGCATTTTTGGGATCAGGTCTGTTATCAGTGATTTCTCTTAGTTTTTCTTCCCCTGAGAATTTCTTTATTTTACTTTCATTTCTGAGTATCTTCCCTGGATATGGAATTCTGTATTGACAGCTCTTTTCTTTCAGCACTTTAAAAATATTGTTCCACTCTCTTGTGGCCCCTATGAAAAGCCCAGTTATTCAAATCATGGTTCCACTGCATCTAATGTGTCCTTTTTAACTAGCTGCTTTCCATATCTTTTTATATGTGGTTTTCACTAGTTTGATTATGATGTGGACATGGTTTTCTTTGAGTTTATCCTGTTTAGAGTTTTTTGAGCTTCTTGAATCTACAGATATACTCACAAAATTCAGGGAGTTTTCAGCCATAATCTCTTCATACATTTTTTTCTCTGCTTGCTTACTCCTCACCTCAGAGACCCAAAGACATAAATATTAAACTTTTTATATGTCTTATAGATCCCTAAGCCTTCATTTTTCCCCCAAAATGTCCTCTTTTCTTCAAATTAGTTAATTTCTTTTGATACAAATTCAAGGCCATTGACTCTCTACTCTGTCACTTACATTATGCTAATGAGTCCACCTAGTGAGTTCTTTTTTCAGATACTATATTTTTCAGTTCTAAAATTTACATTTGGTTATTATTTTATAATTTCCATTTCTCTGCCAAAAATGTGTATTTACCTTTATCTCACAGAGTATAGTTAAAATATCTGCTTTAAGGGCTTTGTCTGATTATTCCAGCATTTTGGTCATCTCAGGATTGGCATTATTGGATTATAATTTATGTTGAAAGTTGGTTATGTTTTCCTGGTTTTTTATGTTGCATAATTTTGGATTATATCTTGAACTTTTTAATATTACGTTGTATAGACTCTGTATTATGTTTTAATCCTCTGGAGATTGTTATTTTTCTTGCTGTTCTTTTATAGACAATCAACCCAGTTATGTTCAAACTCCAAGTTCTGTCTTGCATTCTATGAGCATGGATCTAATCTCAGTTCAATTGTTAAGGCCTTTCCTATGTTACTTTGGTTCTGTCTCGTGCATGTATCACTCAGGGGTTAGGATGAGACTTGGACCATGGTTTAAAACTATTCTATTTTCAAGGCTTTTGTTAAGTTGCTTTGGTTCTGTCCCAATTATGTGCAGTTACAGTAAGCCTAAGATTATACAGGTTTGTGTACAGAATGAAAGGATTCTCGTCTTTTGTTTTTCCCTTCTCAGAATCTCGACTCTTCCAGGCCCACAAGGTCCCTTTTTTCAATTTCCTCTGACCCAAAATATGGGTTTTTAGTTGAGATTTTAGCTGTGCATGTCACTGCTCTGTCATGCATCTCTTTGACTTTGGTTTACTTTTGTTTTCTTCTCAGAGTTCTTGGATAGCTGATTTATGCATTCATCCTGAAGTTTTAGTCGTAATCAGGTAAAGAATTATGCTGCCTATTATACCCTGCCATGCTAGATGAAGAATTCCTGAATGACCTTTTAAATCACTTAACCTCTCTGAGACTTCATTTCATTATCTGTAGAATGTGAATAATAATCCTTGTTCTATTATTTTCACAATTGTTGGAATGGTAAGGTGAGCTAATGTAGATGAAGAGATGATTATATATTAACCTTTTCCCCACTGACATGGTTCCCACTCAGTATCACTGCTAAGTAATGGGAAAATCTTCTGAAAAAAATAATTTTTAACTTTTTATTTGAAAATAATTTTATACTTCTAGAAAATTGCAAGAATAGTACAAGGAATTCACATATATCCTTCACCAGGTTCCTCCAACATTAATAATTTACATAACCAGATCATAATTATCAAAATCAGGAAATTAATAGTTAATTTGATGCTATTAACTGAATTACAGATGTTATACCAATTTCTTTGGTATAACATTTTTTTCTTTGAATGCCCTTTTTCTTTTCTAGTATCTAAGTCAAGGTCCCACATTGAATTTAATTGTTGATACTCCTTAGTCTGCTACAATCTGCAGCAGTGCCTTTCATGACCTTGACACTTTTCATGAGTACTTGTCAATTGTTTCATAGAATGTCTCTCAATTTGAGCACATCTGATATTTTCTTTTGATTAGATCAAAGTTATAGATTTTTGGCAAGTATACCACAGAAGTGATGTTATGCATCATATCACATCATATCCACATGAAGTTGGCACATTTTATTTGCTGGGGATATTACCCTTGATCTCTTGGTAAGGATGATATCTACTGGGTTTCTCCACCGAAAATGTACTAATTTTCCCCATAGAAATAAATATAAGTGGTATGTGTATTGTATAGATACCTTGAGACTATACAAATATCCTATTTTTCTTCAGACTTTCACCTGCTAATTTTAGCATGCATCAATGTGTCTTGTGTACAACAATTGTTACTGTGATGTTTGTCTAATTGTGATTTTCTATTTTTCTTATTTCTTCTACATTTATTAATTGGAATTCTTCTCTAAGGAGGAGCTCTCCCCATCTCCCATTTATTTATTTATTTGATTAATCAGTTGTTTATTTATATCAGTATGGATACATTAATATCTATTTTATGGATTGATAATTCAATATTATCGTTATTTATTTTGTTGCTCAAATGGTTCTACCTTTGGCCTTAAGAACTCCTTCATGTTGGCTTCTTGCCCCTTCAATAGGCCCCCATTATATTTCAATATGTCCTTATTTTCTGGTACCCAAAGTGTGCTAGGCTTATCTCATACTTCTGCTGCTCCCATCCTGGAATCAACCACTTCTTTAAGAAGTCCAGTTCCTTCTTTGGGAGACTGTTATTTAGAAAGCAAGATTTGGGCTCTAGGTGTGCTTGCTGCTAATGGAATTTCATTACTCCTGGGCCCTCTCAGTGGACAGAGATAGGAAATATATGTATGTATACTAATACACACATCTATATTTATTTCTACATTTAGCTATCTATCTATTATCTTTAAAAACATGAGTTCATACTGACATCTCTGATTCCAATTCAACATATTTTGTTCATTCTAACCTCCCCTCTATCTATATTTTTAACTGTTCCTTCTGGCTGTAAGAAATCTAACTATAATTATCTCTCCCCTGTGAGAAACAAATTTACAAAGTAGGTTATAATATTTGTATATAATTCTTTTTGTCTTTAGCCTTACAGCATCTAGTCAAAATGCTGTTTTACAAAGTTACTTGCTGTATTAGTTTCCTAGGGCTGCTGTAACGAAGTACAAGAAACTGTGTGGCTTAAAATAGAAATTTATTGTTTCACAGTTCTAGAGGCTAGAAGTCCAAAATCAAGGTGTCATCAGAGTTGGTTCCTTCTCAGGGGTGTGAAGTAGAATCTGTTCCATAGCTTTCTCCTAGCTTCTGACGGTTTGCTAGCAATCTTTGGCTTTTAGATGCATCACTCCAATCTCTACCTTTATCTTCACATGGTGTTCTTCCTTTGCATTTATCTCTTCATATTGTCTTCCTCTGTGCATATGTCTCTATGTCCAAATTGCCCCTTTTTATAAGGACATCAGTCATATTGGATTAGAGCCCAACGGAATGACCTCATTTTAATTTGATTATCTGTTTAAAGATCCTATTTCCAAATAAAGTCACATTCTAAGATACTGGGTGTTAGTGCTTCAACATATCTTTTTAGAGGGACACAATTCAATCCATGATACTTAGTTCTTTTCTTCCCCACCTGCTTCAGTTATATTGTGATTATATCATGCATTTTAGTATAGTCATGTACACTTGTTATTGTTTTTATTCAATATTTATTTATTTATTTTTGAGATATGTGAAACATTCCTATGGTACCAAGAATCAAAGTTATATAAAAGGCATATTCAGATAAGGGTCACTCCTCCCTCATCCTTACTACCTTATTCCCATTTCCCCATTCTGTTCCCCCCTTTCACAACCACCCCATGTAAGTAACCCCATTTAGTTTCTGGTTTATTCTTCCTGTATTTCTTTTGCACAAGTGAGCAAATGCACATTGATTTTCTTATATTTCCTTTCACATAAGGTAATATACTATAGATACTCTTTTATACGTTTCTTTATTCACTTAACAGTATGTCTTGGAAATCATGCCAAGTCAATTCATAGCTTTCTCATACTTGTTTACAGCTACATAGTATTTGTAACAAGACAGACTCTGAAGGTACTCCATGATCTCTGCCTCCTAATGCTCATGTCCTTGTGTAATTCTCTTCTCTTGAATGTGGACATGATTTATGACTTGCCTCTAACCAATAGAATATGACAAAGGTGATGGGATGTTGCTTCCATGATTATGTTGAATAAGATTGTAACATCTGTCTTTCTAGAAGACTGTAATGAGTCTCTCCCTTGTTGGCTTTAATGAGGGAAGCCACCATATGGAGAGGTCCACAAGGCAAGGAACTGTGGGAAGCCTCTAGTTGCTGAGGACAATTTCCAGTTGACAGCTAGCAAATAGGTGAATCTCTCAGTCTAACAATCCACAAGGAACTGAATTCTGATGACAACCATATAAGCTTGGAAGTGAATCTTTCCCCAGTTTAGCCTCAGGTAAGTCCCAGCACTGGCCAACACTTTGATTGCATCCTGTAAGAATCTCTGAAGCAGAAGACCCAGCTAAAACATGCCAGGATTGCTGACCCAGAGAAACTTTGAAATAATAAACATGTGGTTTTAAAGCCACTAAGTTTGGTAATTTATTTCACTGAAATATATAACTAATGCAGTTCTTCATTGTTTAGATATACCATAGTTTATTTGACCACTCTCCTATGTGTGAACATTTAGGTTGTTTCCCAGTATTTTGCAATTGCAAAAGAAGTGTTGCAATAAACAATCTTGCACATACGTATTTTCATTTTGTTGGAGGTGTATCTTCAGATTAGATTCCTAGAAATACGGTTGCTCAGTCAAACTAAAAGTGCATGTATGGTTTTGTTAGATATTGTGTCAGATTTCATTCCAGAAGAGTTGTACCAATTAGAATTCCCGCCAGTGATATATCAGAATATCTGTTTTCCCACAACCTAACAAACAGAATGTGTTGTCATACGTTTTATTTTTTATACATGTATTTATTTTTGTTTGTTTTGGGTCTTCGTTGCTACATGTGGGCTTTCTCTAGTTCCGTCGAGTGGGGCTGCTCTTCCTTCCGGTGTGGGGGCTTCTCACTGCAGTGGCTTCTCTTGTTGCAGAGCACGGGCTGTAGGCACACAGGCTTCAGTAGTTGTGGCTCATGGGCTTTAGAGCGCAGGCTCAGCAGTCGTCGCGAAAGGGCTTAGTTGCTCCGCGGCATGTGGGATCTTCCCGGACCAGGGCTCAAACCCGTGTCCCCTGCATTGCCAGGCAGATTCTTAACCACTGCACCACCAGGGAAGCCCCTGTCATACTTTTTAATTTTTGCCAATCTGAGAGTTGAAAAATGTATCTCAGTGTGGTTTTAGTTTGATTTTATCCAATTATGAGTGATTCTATTTTCCCCTTAGGTTTGAAAGCCATTTTAATTTTTTTTTTTTGGCTGCGCTGCGTGGCTTGTGGGATCTTAGTTCCCCCACCAGGGATGGAACCAGGATCCCCTGCAGTGGAAGCACTGAGTCCTAACCACTGGAGAGCCAGGGAATTCCCCATTTTTTCTTTGGGGTTGGATAAATAGTATTGGGGGAACTCAGATAATGAATCTATTCTATATGTAAGGATCTTCAGAGCTCAAGATGAGGTTCAAGAATTATATTCAAGGCACCAAAGGTTTTGAATAAAGCTTATTGAATAAAAGATCCGTGTGAATGAGCTGGTTATTTCCTAAACTCTAAAATTTTATCTGAGGACCCTTGTTGTTATTCACATTGAAATGAAGTGAGAAGAATGTCTTCAGAAAGCATGCTAACTGGAAGTGGTATAGTAGTGGAAGGAACAACGGTTTTGGAGTTAATAAGATCTGATTTTTATTCCTGGAACTGTTTTCATACTAGGAAAATGAACTTGGGGAATTTACCAGACCTCTCTGTGGCTTGGTTTTTTTCATCTGTAAAAACAGAAATAATAATACCCACTTCTGGTGGTTGTTGTGAAGGTTAAATATGATAGTATATGTATAGTTCCTAGCATATGGAAGCCTCTTCATAAATGTAAGTTATATTTCCTCCATTCCCTTTCCCTTATCCCTCTCACCAAGTGAGGAGAAAGATACCAAGAATAAAAATCACAAAAATAAGTAATAAAATAATGACCCATATTTTGGGCCTTTAGAAACCATCTCACGAATTTATCCCAAAACTCAAAGTTGAACACAGAAGTGATATTCTTGGTATTCCAACCCTTTACTCTCTGCTTCTCCAAACCTTCTCTCTGAATTTCTTCAGCACTTACAACCTATGCTACAAACTCAAGCGCTTAATGATTTTTACCCAATGTGTTCAATAAGAGTTTGTTGAGCACCTACTGCTTTGCTGGGTTCATTACCATTGTCACACCCTACACAATGTCAAAGCATGAAAGGACTTTAGACATGACCTGGTTGAACTTCATCCTTTTACAGACTTTGCATGCTGGCTCCTCTAACCCTGTGTGATGCACGTGCTTATTTTTCTCAGCTCTTATGCTTTTTAAAATTCATGCTTAATTACTGTGGGAGAAAATAAATGTAAAATATTTAATTAAATCATGCTTACAGATTTTTTTCTTACACTCCAATTTATGCTTTTGGTATTTTGAATCTTTAAAAATTAAATGGCCTTTCCCTGAAAGCCAAAACAATATTGAGAAAAAGGAACAAGGCTGGAGGCATCATGCTCCCTGATTTCAAGCTATATTACAGAAAACAGACACACAGATCAATAGAATAGAATAGATAGCCCAGAAATAAATCCATGCATACATGGTCAATTAATTTACAGCACAGGAGCCAAGAATATACAATGGAGGAAGGACAGTCTCTAAAATAAATGATGTTGTAAAAACTGGACAGCCACATGCAAAATAATGAAACTGGACCATTGTTTTACCCATACACAAAAGTTAACTCAAAATAGATTAAAGACTTGAATGTAAGATTTGAAACCATAAAACTCCTAGAAGAAAACATAGGTGGTAAGCTCCTTAACATAGGTCTTGGTGATGAATTTTTGGATTTGACACCAAAAGCATCAGTCTTAGCAAGAGTATTTTGAATCTGTGTCCTCAGACAAAGCAACAAACACAAAAATAAACAAATGGGACTACATCAAACTAAAAAGCTTCTGCACAGCAAAGGAAACCACCAACAAAATGAAAAGGCAACTTACTGAATGGGAGAAAATATTGCAAATCACATATCTGATAAGGGGTTAATATCCAAAATATGTAAAGAACTCATACAACTTAATAGCAAAACCCCACAAACAATCCGATTAAACAATGGACAGAGGATCTGAATAGATATTTTCTAAAGAAGACATACAAATGGCCAAGGGGTTCATAAAAAGATGCTCAATATCACTAATAATCAGGGAAATGCAAACCAAAACCACAATGAGATATCACCTCACACATCTGAGAATGACTAATATCAAAAAGATGAGAAATGGCAAGTGTTGGCAAGAATGTGGAGAATAGGGAACACTTGTGCACTGTGGGTAGAAATATAAACTGGTTTAGCCACTATGGAAAACACTATGGAGATGCCTCAAAAAATTAAAAACAGAATTACCATATGATCCAGCAATTCCACTTCTGGGTATTTACCCAAAGAAAATGAAAACACGAACTCGAAAAGATATATGCACCCCTATGTTCACTGCAGCATTATTTATAACAGCCAAAATGTAGAAGAAAAACTAAGTGTCCATCAACAGATGAATAGATAAAGAAAATGTGATATATATGTATATATATGCATATATATGTACACACACACACAATGGAATGTTATTCAGCCATTAAAAGAATACATGTGTACAATGAATGGTTATTCAGCCTTAAGAATGAAATCTTGCCATTTATGGCAACATGGATGGATCTTGAGAGCATTATGCTAAGTGTAATAAGTCAGACAGGGAAAGACAAATACTATTATGATCTTACTTAAATGTGGAATCTTAAAAAAATCAAACAAGTTCATAGATACAGAGAACACATTTGTGGTTGCCAGAAGCAGGGGGTGGGAGATGGGCAAAACGGGTGAAAGGAGTCAAAAGGTATAAACTTCCAGCTGTAAAATAAATAACTCATGGGATGTAATGTACATCATGGTAACTGTGGTTAATAATAGTGTTGCATATTTGAAAGTTGCTAAGAGAGTAAATCTTAAAAGTTCTCATGTCAAGCAAAGAATTCTGTAACTATGTATGGTGAAAGATGTTAACTAGACTTACTGGGGTGATTATTTCACAATACATACAAATATCAAAACATTATGTTGTACATATGAAGCCAATATAATGTTGTATGTCAACCATATTTCAATTAAAAATTAAATGGTCTTTGATAATGGATCTATCTTGTATTGCTTTATTAAGACCAAATACTTCTTGTCATCCCATTCTTTATCCTCTCCTTTTGTGGAATTGCTATCTTTAATTAAAACTGTTTTAAACACAGAAAAAAAGATTGCAGATTAGATTACAGATTAAAAAGCAAAAGGTTTTTTTTTACAAATTTATTTATTTATGCTGCGTTGGCTCTTTGTTGCTGTATACCGGCTTTCTATAGTTGTGGCGAGGGTGGGCTACTCTTCGTTGTGGTGCACAGGCTTCTCATCGTGGTGGCTTCCTTGTTGCAGAGCACAGGCTCTAGGCATGTGGGCTTCAGTAGTTGTGGCACATGGGCTCAGTAGTTGTGGCTCGTGGGCTCTACAGCACAGTCTCAGTAGTTGTGGCACACAGGCTAGTTGCTCTGCGGCATGTGGGATCTTTCCAGACCAGGGCTCAAACCCATGTCCCCTGCATTGGCAGGCGGATTCTTAACCACTGTGCCACCAGGGAAGCCCCAGAAAAAGATTTCTTTTTTTTTTTTTTTGGATTGGAAGAAGTAATATTGTTATTCTTTGTTTGTTTGTTTTGCTTTTTTTTAATATTATAATTTTCTTAACATCTCTATTGGAGTATAATTGCTTTACATTGTTGTGTTATTTGCTGCTGTATGAGAAAGTGAATCAGCTATACGTATACATATATCCCCATATCCCCTACCTCTTGCATCTCCCTCCCACCCTCACTATCCCATCCCTCTAGGTGGTCACAAAGCACCAAGCTGATCTCCCTGTGCTATGCAGCTGCTTCCCACTAGCTACCTATTTGACATTTGGTAGTGTATATATATCAGCGCCACTCTCTCACTTCATCTCAGCTTACCCTACCCCATCCCTGTGTCCTCAAGTCCATTCTCTACATCTACGTCTTTATTCCTGTCCTGCCCCTACGTTCTTCAGACCATTTTTTTTTACATTCCATATATACGTGTTAGCAGGCAATATTTGTTTTTCTCTTTCTGACTTACTTCACTCTGTATGACAGATTCTAGGTCCATCCACCTCACTACAATAACTCAGTTTTGTTTCTTTTTATGACTGACTAATATTCAACTGTATATATGTGCCACATCTTCTTTCTCCATTCATCTGTTGATGGACACTTAAGTTGCTTCCATGTCCTGGCTATTGTAAATAGTGCTGCAATGAATATTGTGGTACATGACTCTTTTTGAAATATGTTTTTCTCAGGATATATGCCCAGTAGTGGGATTGCTAGATCATATGGTAGTTGTATTTTTAGGTTTTAAGGAACGTCCATACTGTTCTCCATAGTGGCTGCATCAATTTACATTCCCAGCAACAGTGCAAAAGGGTTCCCTTTTCTCCACACCCTCTCCAGCATTTATTGTTTGTAGATTTTTTGATGATGGCCATTCTGACCAGTGTGCGAGGATACTTCTTTGTAGTTTTGATTTGCATTTCTCTAATGATTAGTGATGTTGAGCATTCTTTAATGTGTTTGTTGACAATCTGTATATCTTCATCAGTGAAATGTCTATTTAGGTCTTCTGCCCATTTGTGGATTGAGTTTGTTTGTTTTTTTGATATTGAGCTGCACGGGCTGCTTGTATGTTTTGGAGATTAATCCTTTGTCAGTTGCTTCATTTGCAAATATTTTCTCCCATTCTGAGTGTTGTCTTTTCATCTTATTTATGGTTTTCTTTGCTGTGCAAAAGCATTTAAGTTTCATTAGGTCCTATTTGTTTACTTTTCTTTTTATTTCCTTTTCTCTAGGAGGTAGGACAAAAAGGATCTTGCTGTGATTTATGTCATAGAGTCTTCTCTCTATGTTGTCTCCTAAGATTTGTTGGCCTTACAGTTAGGTCGTTAATCCATTCTGAGTTTATTTTTGTGTATGGTTTTAGGGAGTGTTCTAATTTCATTCCTTTACATGTAGCTGTGCAGTTTTCCCAGCAACACTTATTGAAGAGGATGACTTTTCTCCATTGTATATTCTTGCTTGCTTTATCAAAAATAAGGGGACCATATGTGCGTGGGTTTGGCTCTGGGGTTTCTATTCTGTTCCATTGATCTATCTTTCTGTTTTTGTGCCAGTACCATACTGCCTTGATTACTGTAGCTTTGTAGTATAGTCTGAAGTCAGGGAGCCTGATTCCTCCAGCTCTGTTTTTCTTTCTCAAGATTGCTTTGGCTATTTGGGGTCTTTTGTGTTTCCATACAAATTGTGAAATTTTTGTTGTAGTTCTGTGAAAAATGCCAGTGGTAGTTTGATAGGGATTGCATTGAATCTGTAGATTGCTTTGGGTAGTAGAGTCATTTTCACAATGTTGATTCTTCCAATCAAGAACATGGTATAGCTGTCCATCTGTTTGTATCATTTGAATTTCTTTCATCAGTGTCTTATATTTTCTGCATACAGGTCTTTTGTCTCCTTAGGTAGGTTTATTCCTAGGTATTTTATTCTTTTTGTTGCAGTGATAAATGGTAGTGTTTCCTTAATTTCTCTTTCAGATTTTTCATCATTAGTGTATAGGAATGCAAGAGATTTCTGTGCATTAATTTTGTGTCGTGCTACTTTACCAAATTCATTGATTAGCTCCAGTAGTTTTCTGGTACCATCTTTAGGATTCTCTATGTATAGTATCATGTCATCTGCAAACAGTGACAGCTTTACTTCTTTCCTGATTTGGATTCCTTTTTCATCTCTGATTGCTGTGGCTAAAACTTCCAAAACTATGTTGAATTATAGTGGTGAGCATGGGCAACCTTGTCTTGTTCCTGATCTTAGTGGAAATGTTTTCTCTTTTGCACCATTGAGAACGATGTTGGCTGTCGGTTTGTCACATGTGGCCTTTATTATGTTGAGCTAAGTTCCCTCTATGTCTACATTCTGGAGAGTTTTTATAATAAATGGGATTTGAATTTTTTGAAAGCATTTTCTGCATCTATTGTGATGATCATATGTTTTTATCCTTCAGTATGTTAATATGATGTATCACATTGATTGGTTTTTGTATATTGAGGAATCCTTGCATTCGTGGGATAAACCCCACTTGATCATGGTGTATGATCCTTTTAATGTGCTGCTGGATTCTGTTTGCTAGTATTTATTTGAGGGTTTTTATCTATGTTCATCCATGATTTTGGCCTGTAGTTTCCTTTTTTTGTGACCTTTCTGTCTGGTTTTGGTATCAGGGTGATGGTGGCCTCATAGAATAAGTTTGGGAGTGTTCCTCCCTCTGCCATATTTTGGAAGAGTTTGAGAAAGATAGGTGTTAGCTCTTCTCTAAATGTTTAATAGAATTTGCTGTGAAGCCATCTGGTCCTGGGCTTTTGTTTGTTGGAAGATTTTTAATCACAGTCTCAATATCAGTGTTTGTGATTGGTCTGTTTATATTTTCTATTTCTTCCTGGTTCAGTCTCGGAAGGTTGTGCATTTCTAAGAATTTCTCCATTTCTTCCAGGTTGTCCATTTTATTTGCATACAGTTGCTTGTAGTAATCTCTCATTATCCTTTGTATTTCTGCAGTGTCCGTTGTTGCCTCTCCTTTTTCATGTCTAATTCTCTTGATTTGAGTCTTCTCCCTTTTTTTCTTGATGATTCTGGCTAATGGTCTATCAATTTTGTTTAACTTCTCAAAGAACCAGCTTTTAGTTTTATTGATCTTTGCTGTCATTTCCTTCATTTCTTTTTCATTTGTTTCTGTTATGACCTTTATGATTTCTTTCATTCTGCTACCTTTGGGTTTCTTTTAATTCTTCTTTCCCTAATTGCTTTAGGTGTAAGGTTAGATTGTTTATTTGAGATGTTTCTTGTCTCTTGAGGTAGGATTGTGTTGCTATAAACTTTCCTCTTAGAACTACTTTTGCTGCATCCCATAGGTTTTGGGTCATCGTGTTTTCATTGTCATGTTTTCCTAGGTATTTTTTTGATTTCTTGCTTGATTTCTTCAGTGAACTCTTGGCTATTTCATAATGTATTGTTTAGCCTCCATGTGTTTTATGTTTTTTACTTTTTTTTTCCTGTAATTTATTTTGAATCTCATAGTGTTGTGATCAGAAAAGATGCTTGGTATGATTTCAATTTTCTTAAATTTACCGAGGCTTGATTTGAGACCCATGATGTGATCTATACTGGAGAATGTTCCATGTGCACTTGAGAAGAAAGTGTAACCTGCTGTTTTCGGATGGAATGTCCTATAAATATCAATGAAATCTCTCTGGTCTGTTGTGTCATTTAAAGGTTGTGTTTCTTTATCAATTTTCTGTCTGAATGATCTGTCCACTGGTGTTAATGTCACCCATTATTTTTGTGTTACTGTCGATTTCCTCTTTTATAGCTGTTAGCATTTTCCTTATGTATTGATGTGCTCCTATGTTGGGTGCATATATATTTATAATTGTTATATCTTCTTCTTGGATTGATCCCGTGATCATTATGTAGTGTCCTCCTTGTCTCTTGTAACATTCTTTGTTTTAAAGTCCATTTTATCTGGTAGGAGTATTGCTACTCCAGCTTTCTTTTGATTTCCAGTTGCATGGTATAATTTGTTCCGTCCCCTCACTTTCAGTCTGTATGTGTCCCTAGGTCTGAAGTGGGTCTCTTGTAGACAGCATGTATATGAGTCTTGTTTCTGTGTCCATTCAGCAATCCTGTGTCTTTTGGTTGGAGCATTTAATCCATTCACATTTAAGGTAATTATTGATATGTATGTTCCTATTACCATTTTCTTAATTTTTATGGGTTTGTTTTTGTAGGTCCTTTTCTTCTCTTGTGTTTCCCACTTAGAGACGTTCCTTTGGCATTTGTTGTAAAGCTGGTCTGGTGGTGCTGAATTGTGTTATCTTTTGCTTGTCTGTAAAGCTTTTGATTTCTCCATCGAATCTGAATGAGATCCTTGCATGGTAGAGTAATCTTGGTTGTAGGTTCTTCCTTTTCATCACTTTAAATATATTGTGCCACTCCCTTCTGGCTTGTAGAGTTTCTGCTGAGAAATCAGCTCTTTACCTTATGGGAGTTCCCCTGTATGTTATTGGTCGTTTTTCCCTTGTTGCTTTTAGTAATTTTTCTTTGTCTTTAATTTTTGTCAGTTTGATTACTATGTGTCTCACCATGTTTCTCCTTGGGTTTATCCTGTTGGGACTCTCTGTACTTCCTGGACTTGGGTGACTATTTTCTTTCCCATGTTAGGGAAGTTTTCAACTGTAATCTCTTCAAATATTTTCTCGGGTCCTTTTTCTCTCTCTTCTCCTTCTGTGACCCCTATAATACGAATGTTGGTGCATTTAATGTTGTCCCAGAGGTGTCTTAGGCTATCTTCATTTATTTTCATTCTTTTTCTTTACTCTGTCCCATAGCAGTGAATTCCACCATTCTGTCTTCCAGGTCACTTATCCATTCTTCTGCCTCAGTTATTGTGCTATTGATTCCTTCTAGTGTATTTTTCATTTCAGTTATTGTATTGTTCACCTCTGTTTGTTTGTTCTTGAATTCTTCTAGGTGTTTGTTCTTTAATTCTTCTAGGTCTTTGTTAAACATTTCTTGCATCTTCTCAATCTTTCCTCCATTCTTTTTCTGGGGTCCTGGATCATCCCACTATCATTATTCTCAATTTTTTTGGGAAGGTTGCCTATCTCTACCTCATTTAATTGTTTTTGGGGGGTTTTATCTTGTTCATTTATCTGGGACAGAGTTCTCTGCCTTTTTATTTTGTCTGTCTTTCTGTGAATGTGGTTTTCTTTCCACAGGCTGCAGGATTGTACTTCTTCTTGCTTCTGCTGTCTGCCCTCTGGTGGATGAAGTTATCTAAGAGGCTTGTGCAAGCTTCCTGATCAGAGGGACTGGTAGTGGGTAGAGCTGGGTGTCACTCTGGTGGGCAGAGCTCAGTAAAACTCTAATCTGCTTGTCTGCTGATGGGTGGGGCTGAGTTCCCTCCTTGTTGGTTGTTCTGCCTGATGAGACCCAGCACTGGAGGCTACAGGCTCTTTGGCAGGGCTAATGGTGGACTCTGGGAGGACTCATGCCGAAGATTACTTCCCAGAACTTCTGCCACCAGTGCCCTTGTCCCCACAGCAAGCCACAGCCCCCCCTGCCGCTGCAGGAGACCCTCCAAGACTAGCAGGTAAGTCTGGTTCAGTCTCCTATGGGGTCACATCTCCTTTCCCCTGGGTCCTGATGTGCACACTACTTTGTGTGTGCCCTCCAACTGTGGAGTCTCTGTTTCCCCCAGTCTTGTCAAAGTCCATCTCACTGCAGTTTCTAGTTTGTCTTTGGATGTGGGATATCTTTCTTTGGTGAGTTCCAGTGTTTTCCTGTCAATGGTTGTTCAGCAGTTAGCTGTGATTCTGATGCTCTCTCAAGAGGGAGTGAACACACGTCCTACTCCACCATCTTGAACCAATCTCTCCTCTTTCTTCTTATAAGATATCAAATTTATATTATAAATATTATTTGACAGATTGTAAGACTACATTTAAGTTTACCTAGGTATACTTGGACACATAACTCATAAATCCATATGATTTTCTGAGCTATGGTACAGGACTGAATCTTCCAAGGTGGCTTCAAACTGAGGAGAACCCTCTTCCTCAATTCTTCCAGTTCCAGACAGGCAGCCACAGAGCAATACTAGAACATTTTAGTACTGTATTCATGGACTGGGGTTCCAGATGACCTGTTGGGCACGATTGCATTGACAAATATAAATATTTGTTGCGAACTGTTTATATTGTGGCACTGCCTTTTGCAATCCCTTGACCCATGAGCTGATAATCAGGTTTTTAGGGAACAGTGTAGAAGAAAGCCCTTATTTTAAGTTACTACAAAGCCAAAGTTTTAAGAAGAACAAACAAAGCAGCAGTGGTTCCTATTTTCATGCTACTGTTGTTTTTAAAGATATTGAAATTACTTATATATGTAATATACTCCAAGGCATTTTTTACACCCGATGTTTTGAAACTTAACAAGTAAATAAATGCCATTGAAATTCATAATTTTCTAGTATCTAAAACAGAGGGATAAAGTGGTATTGCTTCACTGGCTCATTGTGATAATGGGGAACCACATTATTGTATGGAAATAATCCAGAAACCATTGAGAACGCATTGAATGGGGGTATTGCTACACCTTCTTTAGTCACTGTTGAGTATTATAACATTTCTGACAGTCAAATATAAAAGCAAATTGTTGAGCTTCATGATTGACTTACATCATATTTTTTAATTTTACATTGAATGACATTTTGTAAAAACCACAGCCCCAAGCAACTATAAACTTCAGCAAGGTCTTTTTTTTTGTCTGAACCTGAAAAGGTAGCCATATCTTCTGCTCAATAAAGCAACATAGACTAAGGAAATAAATTTGCAACCCATCCTTTTTTTTTTTTTTTTTTTTACAGTACGCGGGCCTCTCACTGTGGCCTCTCCTGTTGCGGAGCACAGGCTCCAGACGCACAGGCTCAGTGGCCATTGCTCACGGGCCTAGCCACTCCGCTGCATGTGGGATCTTCCCGGACCGGGGCACAAACCCGTGTCCCCTGCATCGGCAGGCGGACTCTCAACCACTGCGCCACCAGGGAAGCCCCTGCAACCCATCTTATATGGAGAAAAATAAAATGCTGTATGTCTCTTGACTGTCTGCCAGAGTCATAAACATTGGAAGCATTTGAAGCCTTCAGAAGTGGCAACCAGCATCAAATTGTTTTTTACTGCATGCTTCCTCACTCTAAGGCAGAATGAAACAATCAGCTACCATTTGCCATTAAGTATAAGAGTGCAATCATGCACATTTTTCTATATAATGTCTCTGTAATAATCATTGCCCTGTAATTCTGAGTGCATTAAGACAGACACAAAGTTGGGAAGATGTGACAGCCAAAATTCACTCTGCAGGTGTGAGAGTTGTTGTGGGTTTCTGCATGTAAGGCTGCAAGCAGAAATTGGACCTCTGAGGTATTTACCTTCATTGGTGCCTAGTTATGGATATAATGAAAAGCATATGATCTCACAATCAGAATTTATGAACTGACCACAAAAATCAATCAGTTAAGTAATTATTAAACACCTTATATGTGTTTAGTCTTGTGCTAGGCTCTGTCTTTGGGAGATGCAGAAAAACAGTATAATTCCTGCCATAAAATATTTACATTATTGGACATAATGGTCACAGGAATGAAATAAGAGCAAGTAGCATAAGATAAAGGATTAAAACTGTGTAATATGGATTATACTGAGCAATACTAGTCCAAAGAACAGAGAGATCAATGGAGTCTTGAACTGGACTGGATAAGCTCTTAAGACCAGGATGAGAGTGGAGGAGAGAACATTCCAGGCAAGGAAAATAGAATGGATGGGCATAAGAAGAAAAGAATAAATTAATGGGACTGACAAAATGCAAAGACTGAAAACTAAGTAGAGAGATCATGTAAGGCAGTGGTTCTCAAACAGTGGTCCCCAAACCAGCAGCATCAGCATTGCCTGGGAACTTGTTAGAAATGCATATATTGAGCCCTACTCAGACTTACTTAATCAGAAACTCTAGGGGTGGGGCCCCCCAAAATCTGCATATTAACAAGCCATCCCATTGATTTTGACGCATGCTCAAGTTTGAGAACCATTGATGTAGAGGAATACAGAATCACTGATGTTGAAAAATGGAGAGAAGTAAGATTGTAAGGTAGAATAGGTGCCTTGAAAGCCAGGCAGATGGTTGTTTCACTTGATGTAGTAGGAAATGAGTTACTGGGTGTTCTGAAAAAAGGAAGTGAGAATGATTATTGTGGCAGTGATGGACAAAAGAGGTGAAAGTCAGAAGGAGGCTGTTGCAGTAATCCAAACATAAGATGATGAGGGTCTAGCCTTAGTTAGAGGCGTCAGAAATAGAGAGAAGTAACAGTAATAATGATAATAATAACCATTTACTAAGAACTTATAGGCCAGTGCTTATATGCTGAGCACTTTACACGTGTTAATTTATTTAAGCACCTTAAAAATCTTATAAGATTAGTACCATTCTTATTCCTACTTCAGAGATAAGGAGGCTAGAAAACCGAGAGATTCTGGGTCTGAGGGTAAAAATGTAGTGATTAGGCTTTAAGATAAGTCTTGGTGTTTGAGCCTGGGAACTTTTCTGATCTATCTTTTTGTCCTAAACTCTTTACCACATCCTCCTCCTGTTTTCGTGTACCTAAGTCTTTTCACCACCACCACCCCAATTTCTGAGCTCTGGGGAAATATAAATAGCTAATAAACATAAGATTGTCAGCCTCTTTAGTAACCAGGGAAATGGGAATTTAAAACAAAACATTTTGTAAAGCTTTTAAAAAGGGAGAAATATGGCTGAACACTTCCTAATTCAGTTCACTTTTGTTTGATTCAAAATATTAATATAGCATATAATTATCTCTCTGGATACATCTCAATATGTAAATGATTCAAAACTCATATTTTTGTTGTTGTTTTGTTGTTTTCTTGTGGTATGAGGGCCTCTCACTGCTGTGGCCTCTCCCGTTGCGGAGCACAGGCTCCGGACGCGCAGGCTCAGTGGCCATGCCTCACGGGCCCAGCCGCTCCATGGCATGTGGGATCCTCCCGGACCAGGGCACGAACCCGTGTCCCCTGCATCAACAGGCGGACCCCCAACCACTGCACCACCAGGGAAGCCCCAAAACTCATATATTTTTAACATGCTAACAAAAACACCAGGGTTTCAGAATATAAAAATAGCATAATGGGTAGGGGGTCTGGAAAACCACCCTCAGGTTTAAGTTATTAGCTAGAAGGACTCAAGACTCAAAATATAATCATATTCATGGCTGAGATTTATCACAGCAAAATCATAAAAAACAAAATCAGCAAAGGGAAAAAGTGCATGGGGCAAAATCCAGAGGAAACCAGGCACAAAATTCCAAGAGTTCTAAGTGGAGTCACACA
This sequence comes from Monodon monoceros, assembly GCF_005190385.1. Classification (NCBI taxonomy): domain Eukaryota; kingdom Metazoa; phylum Chordata; class Mammalia; order Artiodactyla; family Monodontidae; genus Monodon; species Monodon monoceros. The sequence goes on along the minus strand of NW_021703779.1, from coordinate 62,961,519 downwards.
GGAGGTGCTTGATTCCCCTAGCATTGAATGTGACAACACATGTGAGGTACCATGGAAACTCATTAAAGATTCAGTGCCACAGTTTTCTATTGGGGCTGGTCATGTAGTCACCCACTGTCTAGCATGTACGAAGATTTCCCACCTCCAGAAGGAAAGCAGGATTCAGCCCATTGTACAGTTTAGGCACAATAAGCCACCCTTATCAGTTAGGGAGTAGTGGTCCCAGATCCAAGTTCCCAGACACAAGCCAAGTTCCAATCTTGCAACTAGGCTTTTCTAAAGATAGCAGTCTAAGGCCTGCTATGTCAACTCTTTCCTCCACAGACGGTATACTGGAATCGCAAAAATAGCTTTTGGACAAAGTTATTTGTTTGCTTTTTCATTCGATAAAAGATTCCATGATTCAATTCTCTTTCCAAGGACCATTACAATACTATAGCTAACACTAATAAACAGGATTATTTCATTGTCTGAAGCATAGAATGAAATGATTAAAAATCAATTTCAAGACTACTCAACAGGAAAATGCTTTCTCCATTTTCATGCTCTGATTGACCACAGTTTTGAGTACCCAGCTGATAATACACATAATATTCGTGATACTTTTGCTTTCATTGTAAAGCATAATGTTAACCTTCCAGATTGGTGCATTTTCATGATCTTGTTATTTTATATGTAAGTCTCTGGATTTCAATTCACATATATTTCAAGTACTTCTCTGTCATTGCACAAATCTCCTATGAGCACAGAGCTGATGAATTTTTACATATATGATTATTCTACTTATGCTGCTAAGCCATTTCATGTAACTGTTAGCAAAACTGTCTAAAACATGAGCAGCTCAATAAGGGCCTTGTTGATAACCTCAGGAAATACAGAGAATGTAGAGATTTAAGAAAAGAACAGGAGAGATTTTCTTTATACTCCAGAAATGCAGTTTTTATTTCTCTTTATTCTAGGATTGAAATACTTAAACGTCAACCTTAGATAGTGACAAAAAGGTATGTTTCTTTGGTCTTTCTTAGATGGAGTTGTAGAAAATGCACAAAAAGAAATAATAAAAAACATTCTGTGAAAAATTTTAATCCTCTTACATTCAAAGCAAAAAAGAAACTTTACCAGAAAAATTGTCAGCTGTGTTAACAAATTGGAACTTGGGTTCTAAAAATTGTTTTCATTAAATATTGAATAGTTGCATAAGTTTTAAAATAAAATATATGTAAGAAAGAAAGAATCACATACCCCTCAAATACCCTCATTTTCTCTACCCACTTTAAAACTCAGGAGTCTCTGACAGATTTCATTCCCTTCTTCCCTCCTCAGAGGTAACCAATAGCCTGAATTTTGTGCTTATCATTTCCTTGCTTTCCTTTATGTTTTCCCCCACATTTATAGTATATTTAAAGCATACAATTTTTGTTTTCGCATGTTTACAAACTTTATATAAATGGAATCATGGTATAGATATTTTGGGAGAGCTGCTTTTCTTGCTCAATATCATGCCCCAAAGATTTATTTATATTGTTTCTTGTAACTGTAGTTCATTCATTTTCACTGCTGAAAAATATTCCAATCTATGAATACATTTTTATATTCAGTCCTTCAGTGAGCAGTTGAGTTTTTTAAAAGTTTTAGCTTTTACAAATAGTGATGTTCCATTTCTCTTAGTACATATGTCCAAGAGTTTCTCTGGGGAATCGTTTCAAACTTTTCTGACTATGTGGTGGACAAACTCTAGGATAGCCCACCCATGGTCTCCACCTGCTGATTTTCAGACGTTTGTGTAGTCCCCTTCACTTGAGTGTGGACGGGATCTGTGATTTTAAACAATAGAGTACAGCAAAGGTCATGGGATTAATGTCATTACCTATGTAAAATTGTAGCACTTATCTTGCTGGAGTCTCTACTGCTTTGAGGAAGCAAGTGGCCATGTTGGTGACTCCCACACAGCAAGGAACTGAGGGTGGCCTTTATGGGGTAAGAGTGATCTCTGGACTACAGTTAACAAGAAACAGAAGGCATCAGTCCTTCAGCTGTAAGAAAGTAATTCTGACAACAACGTGAGTGAACTTGAGAATGGATACTACCCCAGTTCAGCCTCAGATGAAACTGCAGCCCTAGCCAATGTTTTGAGTGCAGCCTTTTGAGACCCTAAGAATAGGACCTAACTGAGCTGTACCTGGACTTCCGATCCACAGATACTATAAAATAATAAGTGTGTGTTTGTTTTAAGCCACTAAGTTTGTGGTACTTTTTAGATAGCAATAGAAAACTAATACAGACTGCAACCCACAACAGGAAATACATTTTACATTTTAACCAAGTACAAACACACACACACACACACATACACGTGCCCAAGTATCCGATGTATCCAATCATCTTAGGTTATCTTATCCCTACCCCAAGCTTTCTAAAAATTCTAATTGTCACACTTGTATACATTTTTCTGGTTCCTTTTCATTCGAGCTCTGATTTCTGTAGGGTGACCTTTGTCCCTTGGTGTCAAGGGTTTGAAAAACTGCAGCCCAAATGGCAGTGCCTTTCCCTCTCAAACATCAGACCTACCCTGAGAGTCTTTTTCTCCAAAGTCCTTTTCTAAACACGACCTGAGCTACTGGCATGAAAGAAGCATTCCAAATTGGCTTCAGGACAAATGATGAATGAGGGGTCCTTTTAGTTTCTTCTCACCTCCTCTTTCTACCCACCCTCCCCCACAGTGCTAAATAACCAGGTGATTTTTCTAGGTCCAAATGCAGGAGGGGAGGGTCTTGCTGAAAGCCCTTCTCTGGAGAAGAGACCCCACCAACCCCCACCCCCGATCCAGGGACTATGGACAGACGTACTGGATGCTAAGTAACCAAGTATAGGGTTGCTTTGTCTCCTTTTTCTCCTTGCAAACTCTAAGCTCATTCCCAGGAATCTCCAAAATCTCTGGGGTCTCCAGTCACTGTCTAGTCTGTCTGTTTTTTGGAAATCCTCTACACCAGCCTCCTCCACCTCTTAAGCCCAGGGTTCCAGCAAACATCCCAGAGATGGCTGGCTCACCCGCCATGTCTGGAGTTGCCATAAACTTGGTTGACAACCTTGCCCAGGAGACACCCATCTGTGAGAAAGATGCTTGGGAATTTCACAAGGCAGCCTGTGATTGCTGAGAGGTGCTGGGGCTGAGTTTCCTAATGGATCTATGCCCAGCAGTGGACTTCCCAAAAGGTGAAAGTCTCTCTCTCTTTTTTTTTTTTTCAGTACGTGGGCCTCTCACTGTTGTGGCCTCTCCCGTTGTGGAGCACAGGTTCTGGAAGCGCAGGCCCAGCGGCCATGGCTCACGGTCCCAGCCACTCCGCGGCATGTGCCCGGACTGGGGCATGAACCCCTGTCCCCTGCATCGGCAGGCGGACTCTCAACCATTGGGCGACCAGGGAAGCCCTAATGTCTCTCTGGATACATCCATTCTTTGTAAATGGTGTCAAAACATGCCTCCCTTCTCCCTCACCAACCCTCCTGCAGTCTCTGTTTGTCTCCCCAGCTCTTCTTCCTCCCTTATCTCCCTTCACCACCTCTTTCCTCTCTTGGCGGTGTCAGGAGGGAGACCAGTCCTGTATCTCCAGGTTAAGACAAATGCCTGGGCCCTGGAGAGGGCTTGTGGTTCAGCACCATGGACAGTAACCACGGGCCCTCTCCCTCCCTGTGTCCTGTTGGTTGAGCTTTGGCTACTGGATGGGCAGTTGTTGGAGCCTGTCGCCCACGCATCCTTGTGCATCTGGAAACCTCATACATCTGTGTCTGGAGGTTTGGTCCTGCTTGATCATAGTTTGCATTCTCTTCACTCCCTGAGTTTGGGGGTCAATCCATTCTCTCTGGCCATTTGGGGATTTAATCCTTCCAGGAACTGCTTCAGTTGATTTTTCTTATTTTTTAAAGATCCAGTGCAGGGGCTGCCTTGGTGGCGCAGTGGTTAAGAATCTGCCTGCCAATGCAGGAGACACGTGTTCGAGCCCTGATCTGGGAAGATCCCACATGCCACAGAGCAACTAAGCCTGTGCACCACAACTAATGAGCCTGCGCTCTAGAGCCCATAAGCCACAAGTACTGAGCCCGCATGCCACAACTACTGAAGCCTGTGTGCGTAGAGCCCGTGCTCCGCAACAAGAGAAACCACCACAATGAGAAGCCCATGCACTGCAACGAAGTGTAGCCCCTGCTCGCCACAGTTAGAGAAAGCCCATGTGCAGCAAAGAAGACACAATGTAGCCAAAAAATAAAACAAATAAATTTATAAAATAAACAAATAAAGATCCAGTTCACTTTTTATTTCAGTTTTGATGTAGTGGTTTTCCAGGTCAATAGGTCCCCATTTAAAAGAAGACCCTGGGGCTTCCCTGGTGGCGCAGTGGTTGAGAGTCCGCCTGCCAATGCAGGGGACACAGGTTGGTGCCCCAGGCCGGGAATATCCCACATGCCACAGAGCGGCTGGGCCCGTGAGCCATGGCCGCTGAGTCTGCCCATCCAGAGCCTGTGCTCCACGATGGGAGAGGCCACAACAGTGAGAGGTCCGTGTACCACAAAAAAAAAAAGTAAAAGAAGACCCTGACTTCTTTTCATGGCGACTGAATTTCTTTGTCTTTCTCAAGGTGGGAAGGCCCCCTTGGTACCATCTTAGGCAGTAGGAAGTGACCTGCTCTATTGAGTCAGTACATTGATACTCAGCATGCAAAACTCTCAGTTTTGAATTACTCATGTTTCACCCAGGTATATCCAACAGGAAAGAAAACAACATGAAAACACACAAATACACACACACACACACACACACACATTACATAACTGAATCAAAAGTTTCACAAAACCATACTAATAGTTTCTACCTATAATGCACTCATTTTTCTACACTACTCACATTCATTTTTCTTAACATCTTTATTGGAGTAAAATTGCTTTCCAATGGTGTGTTAGTTTCTGCTTTATAACAAAGTAAATCAGTTATACATATGTTCCCATATCTCTTCCCTCTTCCATTTCCCTCCCCCCCACCCTCCCTATCCCACCCCTCTAGGTGGTCTCAAAGCACCAAGATCTCCCTGCGCTATGTGGTTGCTTCCTACTAGCTATCTATTTTACATGTGGTAGTGTAGGTATGTCTATGCCACTCTCTCACTTTGTCCCAGCTTACCATTCCCCCTCCCTATTATCCTCAAGTCCATTCTCTAGTAGGTCTGTGTCTTTCTTCCTGTCTTGCCCCTAGGTTCTTCATGACCTTATTCTTTTTTTTCTTAGATTCCATAAATATGTGTTAGCATACGGTATTTGTTTTTCTCTTTCTGACTTATTTCACTCTGTATGACGGGTTCTAGGTCCATCCACCTCACTACAAATAACTCAATTTTGTTTCTTTTTATGGCTGAGGAATATTCCATTGTTTATATGTGCCACATCTTCTTTACCATTTATCTGTTGATGGACACTTAGCTTGCTTCCATGTCCTAGCTATTGTAAATAGAGCTGCATTGAACATTTTGGTACATGACTCTTTTTGCATTATGGTTTTCTCAGGGAATATACTCAGTACTGGGATTGCTGGTTTGTAGGGTAGTTCTATTTTTAATTTTTTAAGGAACCTCCGTACTGTTCTCCATAGTGGCTGTATCAACATACATTCCCACAAACAGTGCAATAGGGTTCCCTTTTCTCCACACCCTCTCCAGCATTTATTGTTTGTAGATTTTTTGATGATGTGCATTTTGACCGGTGTGAGATGATATTTCATTGTAGTTTTGATTTGCATTTCTCTAATGATTAATGATGTTGAGCATCCTTTCATGTGTTTGTTGGCAATCTTATGTCTTCTTTGGAAAAATGTCTATTTAGGTCTTCTGCCCATTTTTGGATTGGGTTGTTTGTTTTCTTGATATTGAGCTGCATGAACTGCTTGTAAACTTTGGAGATTAATCCTTTGTCAGTTGCCTCATTTGCAAATATATTCTCCCATTCTGAGGGTTGTCTTTTCATCTTGTTTATGGTTTCCTTTGCGGTGACAAAGCTTTTAAGTTTCATTAGGTCCCATTTGTTTATTTCTGTTTTTATTTCCATTTCTCTAGGAGGTGAGTCAAAAAGGACCTTCCTGTGATTTACGTCATAGAGTGTTCTGCTTACGTTTTCCTCTAACAGTTTGATAGTGTCTGGCCTTACATTTAGGGCTTAAATCAATTTTCAGTTTATTTTTGTGTATGGTGCTAGGGACTGTTCAAATCTCATACTTTTACATGTACCTGTCCAGTTTTCCCAGCACCAATTATTGAAGAGGCTGTCTTTTCTCCACTGTATATTCTTGCCTCCTTTATCAATGTTAAGGTGAACATATATGTGTGGGTTTATTTCTGGGCTTTCTATTCTTTTCCATTGATCCATATTTCTGGTTTTTTGCCAGGACCATACTGTCTTGATTACTGTAGCTTTGTAGTATAGTCTGAAGTCAGGAACCCTGATTCCTCCAGCTCCCTTTTTCTTTTTCAAGATTGCTTTGGCTATTCGGGGTCTTTTGTGTTTCCATACAAATTGTGAAATTTTTTGTTCTAGTTCTGTGAAAAATGCCAGTGGTAGTTTGATAGAGATTGCATTCAATCTGTAGATTGTTTTGGGTAGTAGAGACATTTTCACAATGTTCATTCTTCCAATCCAAGAACATGGTATATCTCTCCATTTGTACCATCTTTAATTTCTTTCATCAGTGTCTTATAATATTCTGCATACAGGTCTTTTGTCTCCGTAGGTAGGTTTATTCCTAGATATTTTATTCTTTTTGTTGCAGTGGTAAATGGGAGTGTTTCCTTAATTTCACTTTCAGATTTTTCATCATTAGTATATAGGGATGCTAGAGACTTCTGTGCATTAATTTTGTATCCCGCTACTTTACCAAATTCATTGATTAGCTCTAGTAGTTTTCTGGTAGCATCTTTAGGATTCTCTATGTATAGTATCATGTCATCTGCAAACAGTGACAGCTTTACTTCTTCTTTTCCGATTTGGATTCCTTTTATGTTTTTTTCTTCTCTGCTGTGGCTAAAACTTCCAAAACTATGTTGAACAATAGTGGTGAGAGTGGGCAACCTTGTCTTGTTCCTGATCTTAGTGGAAATGGTTTCCGTTTTTCACCGTTGAGGACAATGTTGGCTGTGGGTTTGTCATATCTGGCCTTTATAATGTTGAGGAAAGTTCCCTCTATGCCTACTTTCTGGAGGGTTTTTATCATAAATGGGTGTTGAATTTTGTTGAAAGCTTTTTCTACACCTACTGAGATGACCATCTGGTTTTTATTCTTCAGTTTGTTAATATGGTGTATCACACTGATTGATTTACATATATTGAAGAATCCTTGCATTCCTGGGATAAACCCCACTTGATCATGGTGTATGATCCTTTTAATATGCTGTTGGATTCTGCTTGCTAGTATTTTGTTGAGGTTTTTTGCATCTATGTTCATTAGTGATATTGGCCTGTAGTTTTCTTTCTTTGTGACATCTTTGTCTGGTTTTGGTATCAGGGTGATGGTGGCGGCATAGAATGAGTTTGGGAGTGTTCCTCCCTCTGCTATATTTTGGAAGAGTTTGAGAAGGATAGGTGTTAGCTCTTCTCTAAATGTGTGATAGAATTCGCCTGTGAAGCCATCTGGTCCTGGGCTTTTGTTTGTTCGAAGATGTTAAATCACAGTTTCAATTTCAGTGCTTGTGATTGGACTGTTCATATTTTCTATTTCTTCCTGGTTCAGTCTCAGAAGTTTATGCATTTCTAAGAATTTGTCCTTTTCTTCCAGGTTGTCCATTTTATTGGCATAGAGTTGCCTGTAGTAATCTCTCATGATCCTTTGTATTTCTGCAGTGTCAGTTGTTACTTCTCCTTTTTCATTTCTAATTCTATTGATTTGAGTCTTCTCCCTTTTTTCTTGATGTGTCTGGCTAATGGTTTATCAATTTAGTGTATCTTCTCTAAGAATCAGCTTTTAGTTTTATTGATCTTTGCTATCGTTTTCTTCATTTCTTTTTCATTTATTTCTTATCTGATCTTTATGATTTCTTTCCTTCTGCTAACTCTGGGGTATTTTTGTTCTTTTTTCTCTAATTGCTTTAGGTGTAAGGTTAGGTTGTTTATTTGAGATTTTTCTTGTTTCTTAAGGTAGGATTGTATTGCTATAAACTTCCCTCTTAGAACTGCTCTTGCTGCATCCCAAAGGTTATGGGTCATAGTGTTTTCATTGTTATTTGTTTCTCGGTAGTTTTTGATTTCATCTTTGATTGCTTCAGTGATCTCTTGGATATTAAGTAATGTATTGTTTAACCTCCACGTGTTTGTATTTTTTACAAAGTTTTTTCTGTTATTGATATCTAGTCTCATAGCATTGTGGTCAGAAAAGATATTGGTACAATTTCAATTTTCTTAAATATACCAAGCCTTGATTTGTTACCCAAGATATGATTTATCCTGGAGACTGTTCCATGAGCACTTGTGAAGAAAGTGTATTCTGTTGTTTTTGGATGGAATGTCCTATAAATATCAATTAAGTGCATCTTGTTTAATGTATCATTTAAAACTTATGTTTCCTTATTTATTTTCATTTTGGATAATCTGTTCATTGGTGAAAGTGGGGTGTTAAAGGCCCTTACTATGATTGTGTTACTGTCTATTTCCCCTTTTATGGCCCTTAGTATTTGCCTTATGTATTGAGGTCCTCCTATGTTGTGTGTATGAATATTTACAATTGTTATATCTTCTTCCTGTATTGATCCCTTGATCATTATGTAGTGTCCTTCTATGTCTCTTGTAATAGTCTTTACTTTGAAGTATATTTTGCTGAGATGAGAATTGCTACTCCAGCTTTCTGCTGATTTTCATTTGCATTGAATATCTTTTCCCATCCCCTCCCTTTCAGTCTGTATGTGTCACTAGGTCTGAAGTGGGTCTCTTGTAGATAGCATATACACGGGACTTGTTTTTGTATCCATTCAGCCAGTGTATGTCTTTTGGTTGGAGCACTTAATCCATTTACATTTAAGGTAATTATCGAAAAGTATGTTTCTATTATCATTTTCTTCATTGTTCTGGGTTTGTTATTATAGGTCTTTTCCTTGTCTTGTGTTTCCTGCCTAGAGAAGTTCCTTTAGCATTCTTGTAAAGCTGGTTTGGTGGTGCTGAATTCTCTTAGCTTTTGCTTGCTTGTAAACGTTTTAATTTCTCCATCAAACCTGAATGCAATTCTTGCTGGGTAGAGTAATCTTGGTTGTAGGTTTTTCTCCTTCATCACTTTGAATATGTCCTGCCACTCCCTTCTGGCTTGCAGAGTTTCTGCTGAACTTTCCACTGTTAACCATATGGGGATTCCCTTGTGTGTTATTTGTTGTTTTTCCCTTGCTGCTTTTAATATGTTTTCTTTTTATTTAACTTTTGACAGTTTGATTAATATGTGTCTTGGCATGTTTCTTCTTGGATTTACCTTGTATGGGACTCTCTGTTTTTCCTGGACTTGATTAACAATTTCTTTTCCCATATTAGGGAAGTTTCAACTCTAATCTCTTCAAATATTTTCTCAGTCCCTTTCTTTTTCTCTTCTTCTCTGGAACCCCTGTAATTCGAATGTTGGTGTGTTTAATGTTGTCACAGAGGTCTCTGAGACTGTCCTCAATTCTTTTCATTCTTTTTTCTTTATTCTGCTCTGCAGTATTTGTTTCCACTATTTTATCTTCTAGGTCACTTATCCATTCTTCTGCCTCAGTTTTTCTGCTATTGATCCCTTCTAGAGAAGTTTTAATTTTGTTTATTGTGTTGTTCATCACCATTTGTTTGCTCTTTAGTTCTTCTAGGTCTGTGTTATATCTTTCTTGTATCTTCTCTATTCTATTTCCAAGATTTTGGATCATCTTTACTATCATTCTTATGAATTCTTTTTCAGGTAGCCTACCTATTTCCTCTTCATTTGTTAGATTTGGTGGGTTTTTGCCTTGCTCCTTCATCTGCCATGTGTTTTTCTGTCCTCTCATTTTGCTTAACTTACTGTGTTTGGGGTCTCCTTTTTGCAGGCTGCAGGTTCGTAGTTCCTGTTGTTTTTGGTGTCTGTCTCCAGTGGCTAAGGTTGGTTCAGTGTGTTGTGTAGGCTTCCTGGTGGAGGGGACTAGTGCCTGTGTTCTGGTAGATGAGGCTGGATCTTGTCTTTCTGGTGGGCAGATCCACGTCTGGTGGTGTGTTTTGGGGTGTCTGTGCCCTTATTATGATTTTAGGCAGCCTCTCTGCTAATGGATGGAATTGTGTTCCAGTCCTGCTAGTTGTTTGGCATAGGATGTCCAGCACTGTAGCTTGCTGGTCGTTGAGTGAAGCTGGGTCTTGGCATTGAGATGGAGATCTCTGGGAGATTTTCGCCATTTTATATTATGTAGAGCTGGGAGGTCTCTGGTGGACCAGTGTTCTGAACATGGCTGTCCCACCTCAGAGGCACAGCACTGACTCCTGGCTGCAGCACCAAGAGCCTTTCATCCACAGAGCTCAGAATAAAAGGGAGAAAAAATAGAAAGAAAGAAAGCAAGAAGATAAAATAGAATAAAGTAAAATAAAATGAAATAACGTTATTAAAATAAAAAATAATTGTTAAGAAAACATTTTAAAAAATAACAAGCAACCAAAAATAAACGGACAGACAGAACCCTAGGACAAATGGTAAAAGTAATGCTAAAGACATATCACACACAGAAGCATACACATACACACTCACAAAAAGAGAAAAAGGGGGAAAATATGTGTATCTTTGCTCCCAAAGTCCACATCCTCAATTTGGGATGATTCATTGTCTATTCGGGTATTCCACTGATGCAGGGTACATCAAGTTGATTTTGGAGGTTTAATCCTCTGCTCCTGAGGCTGCTGGGAGAAATTTCCCTTTCTCTTCTTTGTTCACACAGCTCCCGGGATTCTCCTTTGGATTTGGACCCGCAGCTGCGTGTAGGTCGCCTGAGGGCGTCTGTTCTTCACTCAGACAGGACGAGGTTAAAGGCGCAGCTGATTCGGCGGCTCTGGCCCACTCAGGCCGGGGGGAGAGAGGGGTACGGATGCGGGGCAAGCCTGCGGTGGTAGAAACCAGCATGACGTTGCAACAGCCTGAAGCACGCAGTGTGTTCTCCCCGGGAAGTTGTCCCTGGATCACGGGACCCTGGCAGTGGTGGACTGCACAGGCTCCCGGAAGGAAGGGGAGGTGTGGATAGTGACCTGTGCTTGCACACTGGCTTCTTGGTGGCTGCAGCAGCAGCCTTAGCATCCCATGCCCATCTGTGGGGTTTGCGCTGATAGCCGCGGCGCACGCCCATCTCTGGAGCTCCTTTAAGCAGTGCTCTTGATCCCCTCTCCTCGTGCACCAGGAAACAAAGAGGCAAGAAAACATCTCTTGCATCTTTGGCAGCTCCAGACTTTTTCCCAGACTCCTTCCTGGCTAGCTGTAGCACACTAGCCCCCTTCAGGCTGTGCTCACGCCGCCAACCCAAGTCCTCTCCCTGGGATCCAACCAAAGCCCGAGCCTCATCTCCCAGCCTCTGCCCGCCCCGGCGGGTGAGCAGACAAGCCTCTTGGGCTGGTGAGTGCTGGTCGGCACAGATCCTCTGTGCGGGAATCTCTTCGTTTTGTCCTCCGCATCCCTGTTGCTGCGCTCTCCTCCATGGCTCCGAAGCTCTCCTCCTCCACCATCCCCAGTCTCCGCCTGTGAAGGGGCTTCCTAGTGTGTGGAAACCTTTCCTCCTTCACAGCTGCCTCCCACTGGTGCAGGTTCCATCCCTATTATTTTGTCTCTGTTTTTTCTTTTGCCCTACCCAGGTACGTGGGGAGTTTCTTGCCTTTTGGGAGGTCTGAGATCTTCTGCCAGCGTTCAGGTGTTCTGTAGGTGCTGTTCCACATGTAGATGTATTTCTGATGTATTTGGGGACAGGAGGATGATCTCCACGTCTTACTCTTCCGCCATCTTGAAGCTCCTCTCCACATTCATTTTTAAATGCTGCTTGTGACCCATAAAATTAATTTTGTGAGCCACTAATGGTTTGTGATCCATGAATTGAAAACATTCCTGTAGAATTTTACCAAAAGATAAAATTTCTAGGTCATAGTGTTTGTACATTTTCAACTGTACTGGGTAATGCCCAATTGTTTTCTGAAATGACTGTGCCAATTTACAACCCCTTCAACAGTGTAAAAGTGTTCCTCTTCGTATACATCTTTATTCCCAACACTTGGTATAAGATTTCCTCATCTTTGCCAATCTAGCAACTGTAACGTGGTATCTTATTGTATTTTAACTTGAACTTATGTGATTATTAATGAAGTTGAGCATCTTTTCATATGCTTGTTAGTAATTCTTATTTCCTCTACTGTAAGACACTATTCAGATTTTTTAAACCAATTTCTCTCGTTGAGTTTTTAAAGTTTATTTATTTTGGACACCTTCCTTGTCAGTTATATGTGTTGCATATATGTTTCCACAGTTCATGGCTTCTGTTTATTTTTTCTCGTTATGTTTTTTCCCCTTTTAAATGAAGATCACATCTTCATTTTAATGTTACCACATTTTTCATTCTTTTCAATTATGTCTTGTACTTTTGATATTTGTTTGATGGATCCTTTTCTACCACAAGGTCACAAAAATTTTCTCCTATATCATATTTTAAAACATTTATAATTCTGCCTTTCCCTAGTAGATTTCTAAATCATTTAAATTTAGTTTTGGTTTGTGGTATGAGACCGGTGGTCTAATTTTATTTTGTTCCATCTGGATAACCAGTTTTCCCAGAATTATATATTGAAAAGTCTATCTTTCACTGATCTACAATGGCAGTTCTATCATAAATTAAGTTTTCATATGTGTATAGGTCTGTTTATTGACCCACTATTTTGTTCCATGGGTAAGTTTATGCCTATCCTGGGCCAATACTACAACATATGGATTAGTATAGCTTTATAATTCTTAATATCTGGTAAAGAAAGACTCTCCACCTTGTTCTTTAAAAGTGTCTTAGCTACTGTTGGTCTTTTGCATCCATGTTCATCAGAGATATTGGCCTATAATTATTTTATTCTCATGGTGTCCTTTTTTGGCTTTGCTTTCAGAGTAATGTTGGCCTCATAAAATGCGTTTGGAAGCATTTCCTCCTGTTCAGTTTTATGGAAGAGTTTGAGAAGTATTGTCATTGATCCTTCTTTAAATGTTTGGTAATATTCACCAATGGAGCCATCTGGCCCTTGACTTTTGGTTGTTAGAAGGTTTTCTATTACTGATTTCATCTCATCCTAGTAACCATTCTGTTCAGATTCTCTATTTCTTCATTATTCAGTCTTTGTAGGGTGGGTTTACAGGAATTTATCCATTCCTTCTAGATTTTCCAATTTGTTGGTGTCCAATTGTTGATAGTGATTTCTTATGATCCTTTGTAATCTGTAGTAACAGTTGTTATGTCTCCCCTGAGAGGGTGGCTCTGGTGCCTGAGACACAGACACGTGCAGAACAGCAGTGAAGCTGCTGTCTGGTGCATGGTCACACATGGAGAATCCTTGGCTCTGGGGTCCAGGTTTTACATGGGGTTGGGTGGGGCTGGCTGGCAGTCCTGGTCCCGGGATAGTGTGACAACTCTTTCTCAGGGGAATTTAGCAGTGTCTTTCTCTCCAGGGGGTCCATGGCATCACTGGTTGAGCTTTTACCTCAGTGGCAAAAGCTGCTGGTTCCTCCATGGAGCCAGCTGCTGGGGTCTGCACTGACACACAATATGGGGTCCTCTACTATGAAAGCCACAGGCTACCCATGGCTGTCATGAGACTGTTGAGCCCCTTAGTGGCAAAGGCTGCTAGGGTCTTCTGCAGAGCAGGCCACTGAGGACCACATTGGCACATGCTGTATGACTGATACTGATAGCCAAAGCCTTTTTTCTGTGTTCCTAGCCCTCTTCAGACATTTCAGCTAAGCTGATCTCCCCAACAATCTTTTCCATGCAGTTATTCTATTATTCCACTGTGTTGTTGTAGGCTCTTTTTTCCATAGCCTTATTGAGCTATTAATTGACATGTAACATTGTGTTAGTTTAAGCTGTGCAATGTGATATGATACATGTATATAGTGCAAAGATATATTTACCACAATAAGTTTAGTTAGCGCATCCTTCACCTCACATAGTTACCATGTTGTTGTTGTTATAGTGAGAACATTAAAGGTCTATTCTCATAGCAACTTACAAGTGTACAATACAGCATTGTTAAATATACTCACCAAGTTGTACACGGGATCCTTGGAACTGACTCATCTTATAATTGAAGGTTTGTACACTTTTACCAATATCTACCTATTTTTCCCACCCCTCAGACCCTGGCAACCACCATTCTATTCTCTGTTTCCATGAGTTTGATGTTTTTAGATTCCACATATAAGTGAGATCATACAGTATTTGTCTTTCTCTGTCTGACTTATTTAAGTTGATATTATGCACTCAAGGTCCATCCATGTTGTTGCAAATGACAGGGGTTTTTCTTTTTTAAGGCTGAATAATATTCCATAGTATATACATACCACATTTTCTTTATCCATTCATCCATTGACAGAGACTTAGGTTGTTTCCATGTCTTGGCTTATTGTGAATAATGCTACAATGAATATGGGAGTTCAGATACCTCTCTGAGATATCAATTTCATCTCCTTCAGATACATACCCCAAAGTAGGATTGCTTGATCATATGGCAGCTGTACTGTTATTTTTTGGAGGAAGCTCCATTCTGTTTTCCATAGTGGCTTTACCAAATGTTGTCTAATTATTGATCTTTGTGGAGGAACAGAGGCTGGAGTCTCCTACTCTGTCATCTTGGTGACATCACTATTCTTGCTATAGGTTTTAAAATTGGATTCTTGAGCCTTCTCAAGACTATTTTTGTTCATGGATAGCTGTCTTTGTTTTTGGAGGGGGACAAAGGCTGGTAGCTCTTACTCTGTCATCTTGCTGATGTTAATCCCCCTCATTATTGTTTGAAATATTCTTCTGTTACTCTCTTTTTCTTCTCATTCTGGTATTCCCATTATGCATGTGTATAATCTTTTGTAGTTGTCCCACAGTTCTTGTATATTCTGTTCTGGGTTTTTTTTTTTTCAGCCTTTTTTTATGTTTGCCTTTTAATTTTGGAGGTTTATACTGAGATATCCTCAACCTTAGAGATTCTTTCCCCAGCCATGTCCAGTCTACTACTGAGTCAATTAAAGACATTCATTCCTGTTATGGTGTTTTGACCTATAGGATTTCTTTTCAGTTCTTTCTTAGAATGTCCATCTCTCTGTTTACATTGCCCATCTGTTCTTGCATGCTCTCTCCTTTGTCCATTAGAGCCCTTAACATATTAATCATAGTTGTTTTAAGTTCCCAGTCTGATAATTCCACCATCCCTGCCATATCTGAATCTGGTTCAGATGCTTGGTTTTTCTCTTCAAACTGTATTTTTACCTTTTTGAATGCCTGGTAATATTTTTTAATAGCTGGACATGACATATTGAATAAAAGGAACTGCTGTAAATAGACCTTTACTAACATGGTAGTGATATGTGAGGGTGGGGGGAGCACTCTATAGTCCTATAATTAGGTGTCAGTCTTTTAGTGAGCCTGTGCCTCTGGACTGTTAACTTCACACTTGCTTATTGTACCCCTCCTTTAGGTGGGACAGTACGTCTACAGTGGGCTGGAATTGTGTATTTCCCTTGCCCCATGTGGAAGAATTTGGGTTACTTCCCTTCCTCTAGATCAGTTAGGCTCTGATAAATCCCAACAGGTTGGGATCTCGTTAAACAGTACAGACCTTATTAAGAAGAACAGAATGCTCTTGTGTGTTTCAAAATGTTTGCTTTTCCTCTTCTCCTGCTGGAAACAAAAAGGGATTTTTTCCTATATTCACTATGAGAACCTAATAGAATTCCAGGAAGTAAAACTGACAGATATGTGAAGGGCCCCCAGTGACTGAGTCCCCCTGGAGTTTTTAATCTCTCAAACTTGCCACACCATTCCTCCAGCAATTCTTCAA
This sequence comes from Monodon monoceros, assembly GCF_005190385.1. Classification (NCBI taxonomy): domain Eukaryota; kingdom Metazoa; phylum Chordata; class Mammalia; order Artiodactyla; family Monodontidae; genus Monodon; species Monodon monoceros. The sequence goes on along the minus strand of NW_021703779.1, from coordinate 62,945,460 downwards.
GTTAAGTTCAATTTTCCCTACTCTGGCACAGATTCTCACAGAGATTTCTGCCCACGCAGTTTTGCTCTGGTAAGTTGTGATTTGCTATATTTATCTGTTAGTCTCTCCAATTTTGGAGGCTGTAGTATGCCCTCTGACCTCACTTCTCTCATGGATCTAAGAATAGTTGTTGAATTTACAAATGGTATATCCAGTAATAGGTTCATATCCAAAACATACAAAGAACTCATACAACTCAACATCAAAACAACAAATAACCTGATTAAAAAATGGGCAGAGTACCTGAATAGGCATTTTTCTCAAGAAGGCATAAAGATGACCAACAGGCACATAAAAGATGCTCAACATCACTAATCATCAGGGAAATGCAAATCAAAACCACAATGAGATATCACCTCACACCTATCAATTTGCTATTACCAAAAAGGCAACAAATAACAGGTATTGGCAAGGATATGGAAAAAGGGAAACCTTGTGCACTATTGGTGGGAAGGTAAACTGGTGCACCAGCTAAGAAAACATTATGGGGATTCCTCAAAAAATTAAAAATAGAACTGTCATATGACCCAGAAATTCCACTCCTGGGTATTTATCCAAAGAAAATGAAAACACTAAGTAAAACATACATAGGTATCCCTATGTTTATTGCAGCATTATTTACAATAGCTAAGATATGGAAGTAACCTAAGTGCCCATCAATAGATGAATGGATAAAGAAGATGCATGTACACACACACACACACACACACACACACACACACACACACACACACA
>NW_021703779.1:62903358-62944676 GCF_005190385.1 Monodon monoceros | reverse complement strand
ACACACACACACACACACACACACACACACACACACACACACACACAATGTTATATTATTCAGCCATAAAAAAAGAATGAAATCTTCCCATTTGTGACAACATGGATGGACCTAGAGGGTATTATGCTAAGTGAAATAAGTCAGACACAGAAGGAGAAATGCTGTATGATTTCACTTAGATGTGGATCTAAAAAACAAAACAAATGAACAAACATAACAGGACAGAAACAGAGTTATAGATACAGAAAATAGACTGACGATTGCCTGTGGAGAGGAGAGTGAAGGAAGAGAGAAATACATGAAGGGGATTAAGAGGTACAAACTTTCAGTTTCAAAATAAATGTCTCTGGTATGAAATGTACAGTGTGGGGAAAATCGTCAAAAACTATGTAATATCTTTGTATGGTGACATAACTAGAATTATTGTGGTGATCATTTTGAAATGTATGGAGATGCCAAATCACTATGTTGTGTAACAGGAACTAACACAGTGTTGTAGGTCAATTGTACTTCAAAAACAAACTAACTCATAGAAAAAGAGATCAATTTTGTGGTTACCAAAGGAGGGGGGTGGAGGGAGGGGGAATTGGCAGTCAAAAGGTACAAACTTCCAGTTATAAGGTAAATAAGTACTACAGATGTGATATACAACATGATAAATACAATTAACACTGCTGTGTGTTATATATGAAAGTTGTTAAGAAAGTAAATCCTGAGTACTCATCATATGGAAAAAATTTTTAATTTCTTTAACTTTTCATCTATATCAGATGATGGATATTTACTAAGTTATTGTGATAATCATTTCATGATATATATAAGTCAAATCATTATTCTGTACACCTTATACAGTGCTTTATGTCAATTATATCTCAATAAAACTGGAAGGAAAAAGTGTCTTTCACTTGTATATCTCCCTCAGCAACAGCAATTTGGCATCCATCTATTGACAAAAGTACCTTTGTGGGAGCTGTGGGATCCAGCACCTGGTGCCTAAGGGCCCAGGAGGAATATTGCCCACCCATATGTCAGATAATAGCCATACAGTCCTTGGTCTCAGCTTTGGACCCTGAAGTGCACCATGAACTAACTCCAGCCCCTCTAGGCCATTGTCTGGGAGCCCCTGAAGCACAAGCAATCAAAGAAAAAATAGATGAATTGAACTTTATCAAAATTAAAAAGTTCTGTGCTTTAAATGACATTATAAAGCATGTGAAAAGACAGCACACAGAATGGGACAAAAATCTTTGCAAATCATATATTTGAGAAGGGTCTACTATACAGAATATATAAAGAACTACAACTCAACAACAAAAAGACAACCAATAAAAATGGCCAAAGAATTTCAACAAATGTTTCTTCAAAGAAGACATACAAATGGACAATTAAGCACATGAATAGATGATCAACGTTAGTATGAGGAAAATGGAAATCAAAACCACAATGAGATGTCAATTCACACACACTAGGATGGCTATAAAGAAAAATAATAGACAATAACATATATTGTTTAGGATGTGGAGAAATTGGGACCCTCCTCCATTATGGAGGAGAATATAAAGTTGTTCAGCCACTGTGGAAAACAGTGTCTCAAAACGTTAGCCAGATTCTCACAGAACTAGAACAAATAATTTTAAAATTTGTATGGAAACACAAAATACCCCAAATAGCCAAAACAATCTTACAAAGAACAGAGTTGGAGAAATCATGCTCCCTGACTTCAGACTATACTACAAAGCTACAGTAATCAAAACAGTGTGGTACTGGAACAAAAATAGAAATACAGACCAATGGAACAGGATAGAAAGCCCAGAAATAAACCCACGCACTTACAGTCAATTAATCTATGACAAAGGAGGCAAGAATATACAATGGAGAAAAGACGGTCTCTTCAATAAGTGGTACTGTGGAAACTGGAGAGCTACATTTGAAAGAATGAAATTAGAAATTCTCTAATACAATATACAAAAATAAACTCAAAATGAATTAAGACCTAAACATAAGACTGGATACTATAAAACTCCTAGAGGAAAACATAGGCAGGACACTCTTTGACATAAATTGAAGCAATATATTTTTGTATCCATCTCCTAAAGTAAAGGAAATAAAAGCAAAAATAAACAAATGGGGCTGGAGATTCAAGATGGTGGAGGAGTAGGTGGACATGAAGTTCATCTCTCTCCATGGATGCATCAGGAATACATCTATAAATGCAACAATTCTCACAGAACACTGGCTGAAAGCTAGCAGAAGACCTTGGACACTGGAAAGGACTATAAAGATCCCTGCAGGGACTTCCCTGGTGGCACAGTGGTTAAGAATCCACCTGCCAATGCAGGGGACATGGGTTCAAGCCCTGGTCCGGGAAGATCCTACATGCCGCGGAGCAACTAAGGCCGTGCTCCACAGCTGCTGAAGCCCACATGCCTAGAGCCCGTGCTCCACAGTGGGAGAAGCCACCGCAGTGAGAAGCCCACGCACAACAAGGAAGAGTAGCCCCCTCTCGCCGCAACTAGAGAAAGACCGCGTGCAGCAACAAAGACCCAACACAGCCAAAAATAAATAAATAAATTAAAAAAAAAAAAAAGATCCCTGCATAACTGGGTAGGACGGAAAAAAATAAGAAGGGAGAAGGAGGAGAGAAAGCGGGACGGGACCTGCACCCTGCAGTGGGGGAGCTGAAGTAGAGGAATGATTCCTGAATTCAGGGGAACCCCCTCTCTGACAGGGAAACTCTCTCTCTGATGGGGAAATCAATTGGGACAGAAGGGAAACATTTGAGGCTGTTGGAAGAGGGTGAAGTGGCCGATCTGTGGCACATGGGACAGACTAAGAAATACACAGATGGTCCATACCACAGCCCTACATGCCCTAGACTGGGATGTGTGTTCATAGGTGTGCAAGGGGGCTGGGAGCTGGGGCGTGGGGATTGGAGAACAGGCTCAGAGTGAGAACTGCTGTTGGCTGTGGGGAGACAGACTGAGGGGATGAGAGGGAGGAATCTTCAGCAGGGAATACCTATAGAGGAAGACTGGACTGCCATGGAAGCAGAGCACTATTACTAGGTAACACGCAGGGGGAAGAGCTGCTATTGTAACCTCTGTCTCCCCACATGCCAGCGCCTGCCGACAACAATAAAAGAAGCCCCTCAGGGCTGGCTCTTGCACGCCGGCTGCAGGGCAATAAAAAAAGAGCCCTCTCAGGGCTGGCCCTCACACACCTGCTGCTGAGTGCCAGAAAAACCCTGGCCAGGGCTGGCCATCACATGCCTTACACCAGGCTCCAGAAAAGGCCCTCACTAGGGCCGTATCTCTTGCACCTGTGGCCACCAGCTTCCCTGTGCATTTGGCTCTGCCAGGGCTCCTGCAATCCAAGCAGTCATACCACCTCTGTGCCCGGTTCTCACAGGGGCAGACCCAAGAGCTCCAAGGCAGCCTCAGGACCAGACTTCTGTGGGTGGACCACATGCAGAGGTGGGGATAAAACCAAAGCTGAACCCCAGGGACGAGGTGACTAAGGAAGAAGATCGAAAATCTTTCCGTCATCTATACAAGCTGCAGATTAAATCCCTGCGATCAGCTAGGTAGACCCTGCATCTATGGAATATCTGAGTAGATAATGAGTGTTCCCACAAATGAAAACGGTCTAGCTCTGGCAGCTGCAGACTTTGGGGGCAAGCACATGCAGGAATTAGGCCAGATCAGAGTCTGAGTGGTCCCTGTCCAAAGACCAGCCCAGAGGCAGAGGAGAGTCTCTTGGGGAGGCAGAGGTGGGCTGTGGCTCACGGCATGTGCAAGGACACTTACAGCAGAGACCCCAGGGAAACATAATTATTACTATTAATTTTATTAAGGTTTGATTCATACTGTTGTTGGCTCTAGCTTTTTTTTGGTTTCTTTTTCTTTCTTTTGTTTGTTTGCTTGTTGTTTTAGTTTTTTAATTTAGTCTTTTGGGATCCCCGTTTTTTATAACATATTTTTAGCTTTTTTTTATACATTTCTATTTTTACTTTGTTTTTCTGTTGTTCTGTGTCCTTTTCCCTTATTTTTTCCTTCTCCTTTATCTTTAATATTTTTCTATTTTTAAATATATTTGCATTTCTACTTTGCGTTTCTATTATCCTGTGTTTTTTCCCTTTTTATTTTATTATTATTATTATTGTAATCATTTTTATAGCTTGTTCTGTTTCCTTGCTTTATTCTTCAGTTGGCACACTGCTTTGGTTGTGTTTTTAGGTTATGTGTTTTTGTTAGTTTTAATGCTAATTGTTTGATTTCGTTTTTGAGTTTTTCTATTGTCTAGTTGTTCTCTTGCTTTTTGTTTTATTTCGCTCTGTTTTTGTTTCTTTTATGTGTGTGTGTGTGTTTCTTTGTTTCTGTTTTTGTTTGATTTTGTTCTTACCATTTCTCTGGGGCTTTGTTTGTCTTTTTTCCCCCTTTTTCTTTAAAATATTTTCTATTTTTTAACATATTTCTGTTTCTTCATTGCTTTTCTGTTGCTCTGTCTTCTTTCCTCTCTTATTTTTTGGTTTCCTTTCTTTCCTTGCTTCATTCTTCAGTTGGCACTCTGCTTTGGTTTTGTTTTTTGGTTTTGGGTTTTTGCCAGCTTTTTTGTTTAATTTCGTTCTGGGGTTCTTTTGTTTGTCTGGTTGTTCTCTTGCTTTTTTTTTTTTGCGGTACGCAGGCTTCTCACTGTTGTGGCCTCTCCCGTTGTGGAGCACAGGCTCTGGACATGCAGGCTCTGGATGCACAGGCTCAGCAGCCATGGCTCACGGGCCCAGCTGCTCCTCAGCATGTGGGATCCTCCCAGACCAGGGCATGAACCCGTGCCCCCTGCATCAGCAGGCAGACTCCCAAACACTGCGCCACCAGGGAAGCCCTGTTCTCTTGCTTTTTGATTTATTTGCTTCTGTTTTTGTTTCTTTTGTGTATGTGTATGTTTCCTTATTTCTGTTTCTGTTTGTTTGATTTTACATTTTACCATTTGTCTTGGGTTTTGTTAGTCTTTTTTTCTTTCTTTGTTTTAAATCCCCAGTATTGCTGGGACAAGCGACATGTGGGGTCTTGGTCCCTCAACCAGAAGCCAGGCCTGAGGCTCTGGGGTGGGAGCACCGAGTCCAGTATGCTGGACCACTAGAAAATTCCTGACCCCAGGGAAGATTAATCGCTGAGAGCTCACATGAAGGCCTCCATCTGAATCCAAGACCCAGCTCCACCCAACTGCCAACAGCTCCCAGAGCTGGATGGCTCACACCAAACAACAAACAAGACAGGAACACAAACCCACCCATCATCACACAGACTACCTAAAGTCATACTAACCTCACAGACACCCCAAAATACACCATCTGACATGGCCCTGCTCATCAGAGGGAAAAGACTCAGCTACACCCACCAGAACTCAGGCACCAGTCCCTCCCATCAGGAAACCCACACAAGACACTGTAACAACACCACCACTGGGAGCAGAGAACAGAAGCAAGAAACTATGACCCTGCAGCCTAGGGAAAGGAGACCTCAAGTACTGTAAACTGGACAAAATGAGAAGACAGAGAAATATCTTACAGGCAAAGGAGCAGGATAAAATCCCACAAGACAAAATATATAAAGAGGAAATAGGCAAACTACCTGAAAAACAATTCAGATAAATGATAGTAAAAATGATCCAAAATCTTGGAAATAACATAGAGAAAAGACAAGAAATGTTTAACATGGACCTAGAAGAACTAAAGAGCATACAAACAGTAATGAACAACACAATAACTGAAATTAAAAATACTCTAGAAGGAATCCATAACAGAATAACTGAGGCAGAATAATGGTTAAGTGAGCTGTTAGAATGTTAGAAATAACTGCCATAGAGCAGAATAAAGAAAAGAGAATGAAAAGAATGGAGGACAGTCTCAGAGACCTTTGCAACATTAAGCACACCAACATTCGAAATATAGGCATCCCAGAAAAAGAATATAAAAAGAAAGGGTATGAGAAAATATTTGAAGAGATTATAGTAGAAAACTTCCCCAACATGGGAAAGGAAATAGTCAACCAAATCCAGGAAGCACAAAGAGCCCATACAGAATAAACCCAAGGAGAAACACTCCCAGACACATATTAATCAAATTAACAAAAATTAAACACAAAGAAAAAATATTAAAAGGAGCAAGGGAAAAGCAACAAATAACATATAAGGGAATGCCCATAAGGTTAACAGCTGATCTTTCAGCAGAAACTCTACAGGCCAGAAGGGAGTGGCAAGATATATTTAAAGTGATGAAAGGGAAAAACCTACAACGAAGATTACTCTACCCATCAAGGATCTCATTCAGATTTGATGAAGAAATTAGAATATTTACAGACAAGCAAAAGCTAAGAGAATTCAGCACCACCAAACCAGTTTTACAACAAATGCTAAAGGAACTTCTCTAGGCAAGAAAAACAAGAGAAGGAAAAGACTTACAAAAACAACCCCAAAACAATTAAGAAAAGTGTAATAGGAACATACATATCAATAATTACCTTAACTGTAAATGGATTAAATGCTCCAACCAAAAGACACAGATGGCTGAATGGATAAAAAAACAAGACCTGTATACATGCTGTCTACAAGTGACCCACTTCAGACCTAGAGGCACACACAGACTGAAAGTGAGGGGATGGAAAAAGATATTCCAGGCAAATGGAAATCAAAAGAAAGCAGGAGTAGCAATATTCATATAGACAAAATAGACTTTAAATTAAGACTATTACAAGAGACAAGGAAGGACACTACATAATGCTCAAGGCATAAATCCAAAAAGAAAATATAACAATTGTAAATATCTATGCACACAGTATAGGAGCACCTCAATACATAAAGGAAATAATAAGAGCCATAAAAAGGAAAATCAATAGTAACAAAATAATAGTAGGCGACTTCAACACCCCACTTACACCAATGGACAGATCATCCGAACAGAAAATAAATAAGGAAACACAAGTTTTAAATGACACTTTAGACCAGATGACTTTAATTGATATTTATAGGACATTCCATCCACAAACAACAGAATACACTTTCTTCTCAAGTGCACATGGAACATTCTCCAGGATAGATCACATCTTGGGTCACAAATCAAACCTTGGTAAATTTAAGAAAATTGAAATCATATCAAGAATCATTTCCAACCACAATGCCATGAGACAAGATATAAGTTACAGGAAAAAAACTGTAAAAAATGGAGATATATGGAGGCTAAACAATATGCTACTAAACAGCTAAGAGATCACTGAAGAAATTAAAGAGGAAATAACAAAATATCTAGAAACAAATGACAATGAAAAAATGACCCAAAACCTATGGGATGCAGCAAAAGCAGTTCTAAGAGGGAACTTTATAGCAATACAATCCTACCTCAAGAAACAAGAAAAGTCTCAAATAAACAACCTGATCTCACACCTAAAGCAACTAAAGAAAGAAGAACAACAACCAAAAAAAAAAGCACCCAAAATTAGCAGAAGGAAAGAAATCATAAAGATCAGATCAGAAATAAATGAAAAAGAAATGAAGGAAATGATAGCACAGATCAACCAAACTAAAAGCTGGTTCTTTGAGAAGATAAACAAAATTGATAAACCATTAGCCAGACTCATCAAGAAAAAAAGGGAGAAGACTCAAATCAAGAGAATTAGAAATGAAAAAGGAGAAGTAACAACTGACACTGCAGAAATACGAAGGATAATGAGAGACTACTACAAGCAACTATATGCCAATAAAATGGACAACCTTGAAGAAATGGACAAATTCTTAGAAAAGTACAACCTTCCAAAACGGAACCAGGAAGAATTGGAAACATGAACAGACCAATCACAAGCAATGAAATTGAAACTGTGATTCAAAATCTTCCAGCAAACAAAAGTCCAGGATCAGATGGCTTCACAGGCGAATTCTATCAAACATTTAGAGAAGAGCTAACACCCATCCTTCTCAAACTCTTCCAGAAAATTGCAGAGGAAGGAACACTCCCAAACTCATTCTACAAGGCCACCATCACCCTGATACCAAACCAGAAAAAGATACTACAAGAAAGAAAATTACAGACAAATATCACTGATGAATATATGCAAAAATCGTCAACAAAATATTAGCAAACAGACTACAACAACATATTAAAAGGATCTTACACCATGATCAAGTGGGATTCATCCCAGGGATGCAAGCATTCTTCAATAAATGCAAATCAATCAATGCGATACACCATATTAAAAAACTGAAGAATAAAAACCATATGATAATCTCAATAGATGCAGAAAAAGCTTTTGACAAAATTCAACACACATTTATGATAAAAACTCTCCAGAAAGTGGGCATAGAGGTAACATACCTAGATATAATAAAGGCCGTATATGACACACCCACAGCAAACATCATTCTCAATGGTGAAAAACTGAAAGCATTTCCTCTAAGATCAGGAACAAGACAAGGATGTCCACTCTCGCCACCATCATTTAACATAGTTCTGGAAGTCCTAGCCATGGCAATTAGAGAAGAAAAAGAAATAAAAGGAATACAAATTGGAAAAGAAGAAGTAAAACTGTTACTGTTTGCAGATGACATGATACTATACATAGAGAATCCTAAAGATGCTACCAGAAAACTACTAGAGCTAATCAATGAACTTGGTAAAGGATCAGGATACAAAATTAATGCACAGAAGTCTCTAGCATTCCTATACTCTAACAGTGAAAGATCAGAAAAAGAAATTAAGGAAACAATGCCATTTACCATTGCAACAAAAAGAATAACATATCTAGGAATAAACCTACCTAAGGAGGCAAAAGCCCTGTACTCAGAAAACTATAAGATGCTGATGAGAGAAATCAAAGACGATACAAACAAATGCAAAAAAATACTATGTTCTTGGATTGGAAGAGTCAATATTTGGAAAATGTCTATACTACCCAAAGCATTCTACAGATACAATGCAATCCCTTTCAAATTACCAATGGCATTTTTCACAGAACTAGAACAAAAAATTTTACAATTTGTATGGAAACACAAAAGACTCTGAATAGCCAAAGCAATCTTGAGAAAGAAAAACGGAGCTGGAGGAATCAGGCTCCCTGACTTCAGACTATACTACAAAGCTACAGTAATCAAGAGAGTATGGTACTGGCACAAAAACAGAAAGATGGATCAATGGTACGGGATAGAAAGCCCAGAGATAAATCCATGCACTTACAGTCAATTAATCTACAACAAAGGAGGCAAGAATTTTCAATAGAGAAAAGACAGCCTCTTCAATAAGTGGAGCTGTGAAAACTGGACAGCTACATGTAAAAGAATGAAATGAGAACACTTCCTAACACCATACACAAAAATAAACTCAAAATGGATTAAAGACCTAAATGTAAGCCAGACAGTATAAAAATCTTAGAGGAAAACATAGGCAGAACACTCTATGACATAAATCACAGCAAGATCCTTTTTGACCCACCTCTTAGAGTAATGGAAATGAAATAAAAAATAAACAAATGGGCCCTAATGAAACTTAAAAGCCTTTGCACAGCAAAGGAAACCATAAACAAGATGAAAAGACAGCCCTTAGAATGGGAGAAAATATTTGCAAACGAAAGAACTGACAAGGGCTTAATCTACAAAATATACAAGCAGCTCATGTAGCTTAATATCAATAAAACAAAGAACCCAATCCAAAAGTGGGTGGAAGACCTAATCAGACATTTCCCCAAAGAAGATATATAGATTGCCAACAAACACATGAAAGGATGCTCAACAACACTAATCATTATAGAAATGCAAACCAAAATCGCAGTGAGGTATTATCTCGTAGTCATAATGGTCATCATCAAAAAATCTATAAACAATAAATGCTGGAGAGGGTGTGGAGAAAAGGGAACCCTCTTGCACTGTTGATGGGAATGTAAATTGATACAGCCACTATGGAGAACAGTATGGATGTTCCTTAAAAAACTAAAAATAGTACTACCATATGATCCAGCAATCCCATTCCTGGGCATATATCCAGAGAGAACCATACTTTAAAAAGATATATGTTTCCCAATGTTCATAGCACTTTTTACAATAGCCAAAACATGGAGACAACCTAAATGTCCATTGACAGATGAATGGATAAAGAAGTACATATATACAATGGAATATTATTCAGCCATAAAAAGGAATGAAATAATGCCATTTGCAGCAACGTGTATGGATTGGAGAGTGTTATGTTAAGTGAAACGAGTCAGACAGCGAAAGGTAAATACTGTATAAAGTTGCTTATATGTGGAATCTGAAAAATACAACAAACTAGTGAATGTAACAAACATCATCACAGATATAGAAAACGACCTAGTGGTTACCAGTGGGGAGTGGGGAGGGAAAATATAGCGGTGGTGGATTGATAGATACAAACTGTTGAGTGTAAGATAGGCTCAAGGATGTATTGTACCATATGGGGAATTTGGCCAATATTTTGTAAGAACTGTAAATGGAAGGTAACCTTTAAAATTTTATAAAAATAAAATAAATTTAAAATAAAAATAAATAAAAAAATGTGAGAAGGAAAAAAGTTAACAATAGAATTACCATATTATCCAGCAATTCCACTCCTTGATATAAATCCAAGATAAATGAAAACATATGGCCATACAAATACCCATACAGAAATTTTATATCACCATTATTCATAATATCCAAAAAGTGAAAACAACCCAAATGTCTATCAGCTGATGAAGGTATAAAGAAAATGTGGTCTCTAAACAATGGAATATATTTCAGCAATAAAATGGAATTAAGTACATGTTGCAACATGTATGAACCTTGAAAACATTATGCTAATGGAAATAAGCCAGACATATAAGGCTAAATATTGTATGATTCCATTCATATGAAATGTCTAGTTCAGGCAAGTTCACAGAGAGAGAAAGTAGACTAGTTGTTGCTAGAGGATGGGGAGAGGGAGGGTGCTTGGACTAACTGCTAATAGGTATGGGGTTTCTTTGAAGGGGGTGATGGAAAAGTTCTGGAATTAGATAGACATGATGGTTACAGTGAATATACTAAAAACCACTGAAGTGTATCCTTTAAAATGATGAATTGTGTCTTATGTGAAGTAGATCTCAATAAGAATAAACTGCTATAAGAAACGAAAAACCTAGTATGTGTGAAACTCAGATTTCTTGCCTAGTATGAGGATTAATTTGTGGTGTGTAAAGACTCATTATTAGTTTACCTAGAAAATCTGTTTTACTATATCATGCCTACATTATTTCATTTCTTTCTTTTTTAATTAATTTTTTTATTGGAATATAGTTGATTTACAATGTTGTGTTAGTTTCTGCTGTACAGCAAAGTGAGTCAGTTATACATATATGTATATCCACCCTTTTTTATATTCTATTCCCATGTAGGTCATTACAGAGTATTGAATAAAGTATTTTATTTATATATAAAATAATATATAGCAGTGTGTATATGTCAATCCCAATCTCCCAATTTACCCCTGCCCCCCTTCCCCCTTGGTAACCATAAATTTGTTTTCTACATCTGTGTCTCTATTTCTGTTCTGTAAATAGGTTCATTTGTACCATTTTTTTTAAGATTCCACATATAAGCGATACCATGTGATATTTGTCTTTGACATACTTCACTCAGCATGACAATCTCTAGGTCCATCCATATTCCTGAAAATGGCCTTATTTTCTTCTTTTTTATGGCCCAGTAATATTCCATTGCATATATGTACCACATCTTTTTTTTTTATTGGAGTATAGTTGCTTTATAACTTTGTGTTCGTTTACACTGTACAACAAAGTGAGTCAGCTATACGTATACATGTATCCCCTCCTTTTTGGATTTCCTTCTCATTTTGGTCACCACGGAGCACTGAGTAGAGTTCCCTGTGCTATACAGTAGGTTCTAATTACTTATCTATTTTATGCATAGTATCAACAGTGTATATACATCAACTCCAATCTCCCAATGCCTCCCACCTCCCCTTCCCCCTTGGTATCCATACGTTTGTTCTCTACATCTGTGTCTCTATTTCTGCTTTGTAAATAAGATCGTCTATACCAATTTTTTTCAGATTCCACATATATGCATTAATATATGATATTTGTTTTTCTCTTTCTGACTTACTTCACTCTGTATGGCAGTCTCTAGGTCCATACATGTCTCTACAAATGACCCAATTTCGTTCCTTTTTATGGCTGAGTAATATTCCATTGTATATATGTACCACATCTTCTTTATCCATCTCTTGATGGACACTTAGGTTGCTTCCATGTCCTGGCTATTGTAAATAGTGCTGCAATTAACATTGTGGTACATGACTCTTTTTGAATTATGGTTTTCTCAGAGTATATGCCCAGTAGTGGGATTGCTGGGTCATATGGTAGTTCTATTTGTAGTTTTGTAAGGAACCTCCATACTGTTCTCCATAGTGACTGTATCAATATACATTCCCACCAAGAGCATAAGAGGGTTCCCTTTACTCCACACCCTCTCCAGCACTTACTGTTTGTAGATTATTTTTAATAAATTTATTTATTTTTGGCTGTGTTGGGTCTTCTTTGCTGCGTGTGGGCTTTCTCTAGTTGTGGTGAGTGGGGGCTACACTTTGTTGCGGTGCATGGGCTTCTCATTGCAGTGGCTTGTCTTTGCTGCAGAGCATGGGCTCTAGTTGCGCGGGCTCAGTAGTTGTGGTACGCAGGCTCTAGAGAACAGGCTCATTAGTTGTGACACACAGGCTTAGTTGTTTTGCAGCATGTGGGATCTTCCTGGACCAGGGCTCAAATCCATGTCCCCTGCATTGGCAGGCGGATTCTTTACCACTGCACCACCAGGGAAGTCCGTATTTGTAGGTTTTTTGATGATGGTCATTCCAACCAGTGTGAGGTGATACCTTATTGTAGTTTTGATTTGCATTTCTCTAATAATTAGTGATGTTGAACATATTTTCATGTGCCTCTTGGCCAGTTGTATGTCTTTTTTTGGAGAAATGTCTATTTAGATCTTCCGCCCATTTTTTTTATTGGGTTGTTTGTTTTTTTGATATTGAGCTGTATGAGCTGTTTGTGTCATTTCTTTCTTGATCATTAGAATTCTCCACAGACTTAATCCACCTGTCATGTCTTATCTCAGTAATGGTCACTTCATTTTCTCAAATTTGTTGTATGTTATTTGATTTAGGTGGTCTGCCTTTATGTTGTATTGAATAAAATCAGACATCTTCAATAGCTATGTATAGGTTCCCTAGACAAGGCATTGTAATAAGGATTGTGGGGGAACGTTTCTCAAGTGATATTTTGCTTTCATAATTACCAAATATTTTAAGAAGAAAAGCTTTTAAAGAATCCATGGAAACATTAAAATCCAAGCTCAACATTATCAATACCATCGCCAACATTTGAGGGGCTGTATCAGGCATTAAGAATTTTACTGTAGACTATATAACACTGAATTCAACTGCTTGGACACAACTTGCAACTAATGAATGCTGGGCCCTTTATATAGTGGCAGTTATGACATAGTAGCTCTTCATGATTTAAAATGCCAAGTAAAATGAATGATTTGTTACCCTGACTTAAATGGAAAAGGTTATGATTGAAACTTTGCAATCTCATTTGTTTATGATTAAAGAGCTTTGAAATAGTCACTTTACTTCAGATGACAACTTCTACCTGTAATCTCTTCTAAGACCTCAAATTCAACATATCCTAGACCACACTCACTACCTTCTTCAATCCCACTCTTTATAATGCACCCCAAGATCTATAACTCTGTGTTCCCCCTCTTGTTTAAATGGACCATCATCTTCCCAATCATCATGATTAGAAATCCTCTTGCTTTTTTAACAGTTTCTCTCTGAGCAGTCACCAAGGCTGTCCAATCTACTTACACAATATTAAATCTGTCCCTTCTCGCTTCCTCTACCACTACCTATTTCAGTCCCTCATCATCTTTCAACTAAACTATTGCCATAGCCTACTAACTTGTTTCCTTGTCTAGTCTCTCTCCCTTCCAATCCATCCTTCTCACTGTTGCCAGTTGGCTTCCTAACACAAGTTGAATTATATTTAGTCCCCTCCTCAAATGGCCTCCAACTGCTCACAAAATAAATTCCAAAATCTTTAAGCTGTAGAGCCTAGTGGTTAAGAGCACAGGCCTGTGAATAAAGTAGATTTGGTTTTGAATCTTTGTGGACCATTTCCTTGCTGTTAAACCTGAAGATGTTTACTTAATGTCTCTGAACTTAAATTTCCTCACCAATGAAATGGGACTACGAGTTAGTACCTATCCCATTAGAGTTGATGTGATAGCTGATGAAATCATACTATATGCTTAGTATAACATAAGAGCTCAGTAAATGTTAACTTTTATTAATATTGTTGCTAGACCTCTATAATCTTACCTGTCCTACTTCTATAACTTCATCTGCTACTACATTCCTCTAACTATATTGTAATACATAGTGTATACCCTCACTTGTGTTGGTTCATTAACCCGAAATACTCTCACCTCCACCTTTGCTTCTACTGAAATTCTATCCTTCAAAACTCAGTTCAAATGCTTTTTATTGTGAGACATTTTCTCCGGTCCATGCCCCTTCTCAGTCAAAATTATTTTTTCCCTTTTTCACCAACATAATTTTCCTCGTGCTTCTATTTGGTGATTCTACTTTGCATTTGTTACTTGTTTACATTTCAATGTCCTTTGCTAGATTATGAGCTCCTTCACTTAAAGGCCAAAGACCCATTTTTGTGGCATTCAACTTTTCACCAATTCCAATGCTTTTATAATGCCACTGTGCTTTGTTATAGAAATGTTGAGTGAATTAAAGAACACATAATGTGCATTAAGGAAAAAAATGAGTATTTAGATTTCCCTGTTCTTTTCCTGTTGGAGCTGTATGCTGTCTCATAATATCAGATGTTTAGAAAACCACTATATGACACCGTCAGCCAACCTCCAAGAAGAGTGTATTGCATAATTGCTAGGTATCAAGGTCACACACACAAAAAAAGAGTCTGGTATGGAAGGTCAAGGGGAAAAAATAAAGAATAGCAAGGCTAACTTTGTTGCTGTATTAGTAAACAGAAGGAGGTAGGGAGGAAATGTGTGAAATATAGAGAAGGGAGTTGAAAGACAGAGTTTTAAAAAGTCATATTAATTTTAATTATAGCACATCATGAGTACAAAAGAGAAAAAAAAAGATAAGAGCCTCATTCTGGGCAAAATGATTTTAAGGCTAAACTAGAGTGACTAACTATCCCACTTTGCCCAGGGCTGGCCTGGCTTTAGTATTGAAAGTCCCACAGCTTAGGCAACTGTTAGTTTTGTTCAAACCAGGAGGTTGATCACCTTAGCACATCTATCGTTTTAATATCATAGTTAATATCAACATGAGCCCTTTATTGATTTGTTAGACTTATGTAGTTCTTGATGGAAATGACATTTTATTTCAGCTGTGGTTTACGTATTGTTTCTTCTTGTCCTTTCAGTTAAGGACCTAATCTTTACAGACCCAAAGCCATTGTGCACCTGAAGATTTAGACAATTCCTCTTTCAATGCTAGTGGAAACAATCTGTTGCATAGTAATATTTGAAAACTATCTTTGAAATTATAATATTAAATGTATATGCAAAGTTGAGCATAGCATTTAAAAACTATGCAGAAGTCAATTTATCATATTTTTAACTATTTAACTAAAATATTACTTGAACCCCTATGATAGGTGAAATAGAGAGACATATATGGTCCAGGCCATGAATCTATTAAAGAGCAATTATAAAGTTGAATGCTAAAAGCTCTTCATATAATTTTAGGAGATTCAGTGTGGGAGAAGTTTTTGTAAAACATATAACCAATAAAGAACTTACAGCAGAATACCTAAACATGCTTACAAATAAAAGAATACATTAAAATGAGCAGGGGTCTTGAACAAACATTTCACAAAGGAGGGCATCCCAATTGCTGATAAAAATGAAAAAACACTCAACTTCATTGTCACAGGGAAAATGAAAATTACATAAAGAAAATATAAATCAAATTTATAATGATATCACTACACATCAACAGAATGTCTAAAATGAAGATGTACAATATTAAGTATTAGTGAAGATACATGACTCAGCAATTCTGCTTCTCAGTATATTCACAGCAGAAATACAAGTAAATATACACCAAAGGACATACATAAGAATGTTTATAGCAGCATTACTCATAATGACCCCAAACTGGAAACAATCCAAATACCCATCAACAAGAGAGTAGATGAACACATTGTGGCATATTCATAGAAGGGAATACTATGCACTAATAAAAATAAATTATACAGCTACATGCAACATAAATGTATCTTGCAAACAAAATGTTAAGTAAAAATACCAATTGCAGAAAATTACTATGTGATGCCATTAAATAAAATTGAAAACTACCTAAAGTAAGGATTTATTAGTTTTCTTTTGAGGGGAAGGGAAGGTTTGTGATTGGGGGCTTCTAGGAATTTGGCAATGTTCTATTTCTTCACCTGAGTGGTAGCTACTTCCACTTTTAAAGGTATCCACCTTTAAAAGAATTCACAGAACTAGTCATTTACCTTTTGTACATTTTTATTTAAATTATTATTTTTTATAAAAAAGAAAAAAATAGGACTGGAAAGAGGGCTATTTGGTGAGTAGAGAATCTGAGCAGAGGAATTTGAATGGCCTTAAGGAATACAAACATCAGGATATCATAATCTCCCCAAATAAGGCTTCCGTGTTGGTGTAGTGGTTAAGAATCCACCTGCCAATGCAAGAGACATGGGTATGGGCCCTGGTCCTGGAAGCTCCCACATCCGTGGAGCAACTAAGCCTGTGTGCCACAACTACTGAGCCTGTGCTCTGGAGCCCACGAGCCACAACTACTGAGGCTAAGTGCCACAACTACTGAAGCCCGCGTGCCTAGAGCCCATGCTCCACAGCAAGAGAAGCCACCACAATGAGAAGCCTGTGCACCACAATGAAGAGTAGTCCCCACTCACCGCGACTAGAGAAAGCCCGCATGCAGCAACGAAGACCCAACACAGCCAAAAATAAAATAAATAAATAAATAAATAATTTTAAAACATTAAAAAAAAGATATCATAATCTCCCCAAGTAAACAACCTAACTCTATGCCTTAAGGAATTAGAAAAAGAAGAACAAATGGAGCCCAAATTTAGCAGAAGGAAGGAAATAATAAAGAAGAGAGCAGAAATAATGAAACAGAGAACAGAAAAGCAGTAGAAAAGCTTAACTTAAACTAAGAGTTTTTCTTCGAAGAGATGAAAAAATTTACAAACCCTTAGCTATACTAACCAAGGAAAAAAGAGAGAGGACCCAAATCAACGAAATTATAAATGAAAAAGAAGACATTAGAACTGATACCACAGAAATCCAAGGGCTCATAAAAGGCTACTATGAACAATTGTACGCCAACAAACTGTACAATTTAGAAGAAATGGAAAAATTCTTTACAGCATACAATCTACCAAGACTGAAAAAGGAAGAAATAGAAAGTCAGAATAAACCAATTACTAGTAAGTAGGTTGAACCAGTAATCAAAACTCTCTCAATGAAGTAAAGCCCATGACCAGATGGCTTCACTGGTGAATTTTACCAAATATTTAAACAATTAATACCAATATTTCTCAAACTATTCCAGAAAAGTCAAAGAGGAAGGAACAATCCAGAACTCACTTTACAAGGCCAGCATTATCCTGATCCCAAAGCCAGAGAAGGACACTACTAGAAAAGAAAACTACAGACCAATATCCCTGATGAATATAGATGAAAAAGTTCTCAACAAAATTCAGCAGCACATTAAAAGGATCATTCATTATTATCA
This sequence comes from Monodon monoceros, assembly GCF_005190385.1. Taxonomy (NCBI): domain Eukaryota; kingdom Metazoa; phylum Chordata; class Mammalia; order Artiodactyla; family Monodontidae; genus Monodon; species Monodon monoceros. Next base: position 62,926,807 of record NW_021703779.1, on the reverse strand, counting down.
AGTGGGATTTATCTCTGGGGTGCAAGGATGCAAAGATGCAAGGATGGTTCAACATACACAAATCAATCAATGTGATATATCACATTAATAACATGAAAGTAAAGAATTATATGATCACCTCAATAGGTTCAGCAAAACTATGTGACAAAATTCAACATCTGTTCATGATAAAAACACTTAACAAATTACACATAAAAGGAATGGATCGCAACATAATAAAGACCATATATGACAAGCCCACAGCTAACATCATACTCACTGGCAAAAGGTTGAAAACTTTCCTGCTAAGATCAGGAACAATTCAAGGATGCCCACTCTCACCACTCCTATTCAACATAACACTGGAAGTCCTAGCTAGAGCAATCAGACAAGAAAAAGAAATAAAAAGCATAAGAATTGGAATGGAAGAAGAAAAATTGTTTCTATTTGCAGATGACATAATTTTATATATAGAAAATCCTAAAGACCCAAACAAAAAACTGTTAGAATTAATCAACAAATTCAATAAAGTTGCAGGATACAAAACTAACATACAAAAATCATCAGTGTTGAGCAGAAGCAAGAACAACAATCCTGCAGCCTGTGGAACAACAGTGACATTCAGAGAAAGATAGACAGGATGAAAATGTAGAAGGCTATGTACCAGATGAAAGAACAACATAAAACCCCAGAAAAAAAACTACATGAAGTGGAGACAGGCAACCTTCCAGAAAAAAAATTCAGAATAATGATAGTGAAGATGATCCAGGACCTCGGAAAAAGAATGGAGACAAAGATTGAGAAGATGCAAAAAGTGTTTAACAAAGACCTAGAAGAATTAAAGAACAAAGAAACAGAGATGAACAATACAATAACTAAAATAAACCAGAAGGAATCAATAGCAGAATAATTGAGGCAGAAGAACGGATAAGTGACCTGGAAGACTGAATGGCGGAATTCACTGCTGCAGAACAGAATAAAGAAAAAAGAATTAAAAGAAATGAAGACAACCTAAGAGACCTCTGGGACGACATTAAATGCAACAACATTCTCATCAGAGGGGTCCCAGAAGGAGAAGAGAGAGAGAAAGGACCCGAGAAAATATTTGAAGAGATTATAGTCAAAAACTTCCCTAACATGGGAAAGGAAATAGCCACCCAAGTCCAGGGGTCGTGGGTTTGTGCCCCGGTCCGGGAGGATCCTGTGTGCCATGGAGCGGCTGGGCCCATGAGCCATGGCTGCTGGGCCTGTGCATCTGGAGCCTGTGCTCCACAGCGAGAGAGGCCACAGCGGTGAGAGGCCCGCGTACCACAAAAAAAAAAAAAAAATCTTCCAGCAAACAAAAGTCCAGGACCAGGTGGCTTCACAGGTGAATTCTATCAAACCTTTAGAGAAGAGCTAACACCCATCATTCTCAAACTCTTCCAAAAATTTGCAGAGGAAGGAACACTCCCAAACTCATTCTATGAGGCCATCATCACCCTGATACCAAAACCAGACAAAGATACTACAAAAAAAGAAAATTACAGACTAATAAAGAAAAAAAATCATTAGTGTTTCTATACACTAGCAATGAATTTTCTGAAAAAGAAATGAAAGAGATTCAATTTACAATAGCATGAAAAACAATAAAATACTTAGGAATAAATTTAACCAAAGAGGTGAAAGATGTCTACTCTCAAAACTACAAGACATTAATGAAAGAAATCCAAGAAGACGTAAATAAATGGAAAAGTATACCAAGCTCAAGGATTAGAAGAATTAATATTGTTAAAATGTCAATACTACCAGAAGCCATCTGTAGATTCAATGCAATCCCTATCAAGTGTCCAGTGGCATTTTTTACAGAAATAGAAAAACTTTCCAAGAATTTATATGGAACCATAAAGGACCCCAGGTAGCCAAAGAAATGCTGAGAAAGAAGACCAAAGCAGGAGGCATCACACTTCTGATTTCAGGCTATCCTATGAAGCTATAGTAAATAAAACAGTATGGTAATGGCATAAAAACTAGACATATAGACCAATGGAACAGAACCAAGGACCCAAAACCTGAAGCCATGAAACTCCTAGAAGAAATCATAAGAAAAATTTCTCCTTGGCATGAGTCCATCCATGTTGCTACAAATGGCATTATTTCATTCATTTTTATGTTTGAGTAATATTCCATTGTACATATGTACCATATCTTCTTTATCCATTCCTCTGTCGATGGACATTTAGGTTGCTTCCATGTCTTGGCTATTGTAAATAGTGCTGCAATGAACACTGGGGTGCATGTATCTTTTCAAATTATGATTTTCTCCAGATATATACCTGGAGTGGGATTGCTGGATCATATGGCAGTTTAATTTTTTAGGTTTTTAAGGAACCTCCATAGTATTCTGCATAGTGGTTGTACCAATTTACATTCCTACCAGCAGTGTAAGAGGGAAGGAAACAACTTTAAAACTTTAGTTTTCCCCTTTAAATATGCAGGCTTCTTAGAATTTGCTTCTATAAATCACTACATTTTGTGATGGCTTCACATGCACAAGATTTGACTGTGTATTGACTTAGAATTTGTCAGTTGACAGCATTGACTTAGAATTTGAAAAAGGAAGAGCTATCTTTCATTTCTTAGCCAGTTGAGTCTGTTTCTCTATGCATTGCTCAGAAACATTACATGATATATACTTGACAATGGAAGTATTGATAATTAGAACAATTTTTTCTTTCTAAGTCATTATAGCAAATGGAATCTGTATTGAAAGTTCAACTGATTGGAACTGAGACCTTGGAAGGGGAGTAGGGAAACAGAAATAAGGTTAAGGTAGGGCCAGTTAAAGAAATACTATGAGTGTCATTTTGAATAATTTGAATTTAGTAGTGAGCAATACTGTGAGCTACTCATCAGGAAAATAAGGTTTAAAAAGTAAGATTAATCCATCAGTAATGTACAGGAACCATTAAATGGAGGGAAGTAATCATGGAAGGAATTTTTGAGACTAAGAAACTGTTTCTGAACCAAACTTGGATTTGCTTATCAGACATCAGCAAAGCCAATGTACTAACACCAGGCTGTGGTGAAGGAAAGTACAGCATTTATTGCAAGGTGCCCAATGTTGGGCCAAGCAAGGAAAATGGGCAGCTCATGCTCAGAAGACCCATGCTCAGAACTCCCCAATGGATTTCAGGGAAGGGTTTTTAAAGACAGTGTGAGGGAGAGGGTTATGGGGTGCATGATCAGCTCATGTACATCCTTCTGATTGTTTGGTGGTGAGTTAACAGGGTGGTGTTTTGGGAGTTAACATCATCAACCTTCCAATTCTATCCAGTCTGGGGTCTATGTACTTGTGGTCAGCATGCAGTTAACTTCTTCCACCTGGTGGGGGTTTTAGTGTCTGCAAAACAATTCAAGATTATGGCTCAGGATATTACCTACAGCCCTTGAGGAGGAACTAAAGGTCCTTGACTGTGTTTCATGGCTAAACTATTATTATTTTGTCTTGCTTGACTCTTCTCCTTTGTTTCTGCATTTTCTCACTTCTCTAATTAAATTTGCTCCTTGGAACTTGAGGAAAGCCTAGGAGGCTAAAGCTTTTCTTCAAACAAGAGGCAGGGGACACAGGGTGGGGGCTGGTGTTGGGAGCAGGCTCTGTCCCTGGGAATGCCCTGCAGAGTCCTGCTCAGTTTCAAAACCACTGATATTACCCTAACCTGAAATTAGAGGCAGCATGCAGGAAGAACTGGCATAATTTCATGATTTACTACACTGAGATGAGTAAGGTTGGGAATTGGGGAATGGGGGATAGTTTTTTCTCTTATTAAAATTTCCCCAGCCTCTAAATAGGACATCATGTTATCTTAAAACTTCTCATTAATATATACTTAATTATCTAGAGTTGCCATGCATATTAATAGGCATAAAAATTATTGGTATTAGTTCTAATGGAAAGCAAGAATGAATCTACTGGGTATAATTAATGTACCAGACTACAAATGACCTGAGACTAGTGAAATGCATTCAGTACCTTAGTTTGAATTCCACAAACTGCTGAAATTCTGATTCCTCTTCCCAGTTCCCTTTGGCTTCATTGACCTTTACTATTATTTCCTTAATGAATTTCCTGAATTTGACTCACCATTTACTCAAAATAGATTTGTAAATTAGAGCACTTGGGTGCAAGTTCTGCAGCAGCTGTGTTTGGGCAAGTCAGCTCATCTATGAGCTCAAATTCTTCTTAGTTGTTGTGAAGGTAAAATAAACTCAGGTGGACATATTCTGTAAATATGTCCATTTAGTATTTTTCATTTTTAATCATAGCAACAGAAGCTTATAATTTTATTATTTTTAAATAATCATAGATATATAAGTTGTTTAATTTTGTTATGGTAGCAGATGATAATAATATTATTATTATTTTTAAATAATCATGGGCAAGGCAAAAATTCAGATTCCTCAGGTAAGTTAAGACTTGGTAAGTTCTCTGTAATGATTTGTGATACTTTCTTAAACCTTGTATTTGGTGTCACAAGTGACGAGACATTAGGATAATGATTTGAAAGTTCTCTTTTCATATGATCTTTCAAAATTTCTAAGAAAATCTCATTATGCTTGCCCTCCCTGCACCATTTTTATGAATATGCCTCATGTCCACTGGGAATGCAGTTGAAGTTTAGATGACTTTACAGTGTGATTTGTATCCTGTTTAAATGCTAAATTTAACATGTCTTTTATTGGTTATGGGCTCAGTTGATAATTTTTCACTTTGATCTCACTAATAATCTGTCTCCAGAATCACACTATAGAATGACTTATATTTTAGGAACTCTCCATGATATGAGGATACTTCCTTATTTTACATTATATTTATTATTTTAAAGCAGAAAACAACATTAGAAAACTTAAAAAAATTTGACTAATCAAAAAATTGACCAACTAGCCATTTCCACTTTTCAACTCTTCTCTATATGAATATACTACATCTACTATTTTTTAAAATTTAGCCTTTCCCTTTAACATTATACTGCAAGCATTTTAACATGTCATTGACATGCCTGTCAACTTTTCCCTCTGTGATTTCATCTGCTACTTCAAGCCAGAGAATTGTAATCTCTGGATTCATCTTAGTTTCAACCAAATAAAGTGTTGCCTCCAGTCCCTGTTCTCTTATCCTTTCCATGACGTTTGCTTTAAACATCATTTGTTGTAGATAGACCTCAAGGCAGATCTTACCTTTAAGCCTGCAGCCCTTATTTATCTCCTACATATAAAAGGATCAGAAGAGGGGCAATGTTATTTTAATTTGTGAGGATTCATGAGTAAATGTTAAAGAAATTGTGCCTATTTAGCTTTGAAACTGAATTAGCTTACTGGTACGGGTGAGAAGATTGAGGAATTTTAAATAAAAGACTTCAAGTAGATGAAAGGAGAGATAGTATTGAGCAACTGTTCTCCATTACTGTTAAGAGTAAAAGGAAATGTACATACCAGGGCAAGAAGGATTTAGCTCTGGAAATATAGAATTGAGACCCAGCTATAAGAATTATTATATTGAGTGCTATTATGAAGACAGACAGAAAAAAGAATTAACTTGATTTGCCTTGATTGCAGAGTTACAGACTACATAATAATGATTTTTAAAAATTGTATAGCACTTTGCAAATTACAAAACAATTCCCCATAATTATATCATTTGATCCTCACAGCAACCTTGTAAAGTAAGTGTTACATCCACTGAAGGATGAGAAAACTGGGTTTAAATTCCTGAATTTCAAAGAAGTTATCAAGTAGTACAACTTGATCTTTTATTAACAGATTTATTGAGATATAATTCAAATACCATCTAATTCACCTTTATCAGTAATATAATTCAATAGCTTTTAGTTTATTCATAGAGTTGTGCAACCATCACCACAATCAATTTTAGAACATTTTATCATCCCAGAACAAAAAACCCATACCCATTAGAAGCCACTCCAGCACTTACCCCTAAACCCCATAGACTTAGGCAACCACTAGTCTACATTCTGTCTCTGTAGATGTGCTTATTCTGGGAATGTCATATAAATAGAGCCATACAATATGTGGTGTTTTGAATTTTTTCAATTAGCATAATATTTTCAAGGTCTATCCATGTTGTAACATATCAATACTTCATTCCTTTGTATTGTCAAATAATATTCCATTGTGTGGATATATCACACTTTGTTTATCCAGTCACTAGTTGATGAGCAGTTGAGTTGTTTTCAGTTTTTGGCTATTATGAGTAATGTTGCTATGAACATTCATCTATATGTTTTTGTGCGGACATATGTATTCATTTACAACTTGATCTTGAACCTCAGCTTTTCATCATAGGCAAAGTTTAAAGATGGCCCCCAAGATTCTTGCCCCTAGTGTACATGTCCTGTATAACCCCTTCCCATTGAGTATGGGAAGAATTGGTGAATATGATGGGCTATCACTCTCTTGATTTGGTTATGTTATATGGCAAAGGTGAAGGAATTTGCAGATGTAGTTAAGGTCCCTAATCAGTTGACTTTAAGTTAATTAAAAGGGAGATTATTCAGACTGGGCCTCACATAATCAGGCAAGTCCTTTAAAAGGGGATTCAGGTCTTTCCTGAAAGAAAGGGTCAAAGTAAAATGGTGGCCAAATGGTACAAATTTCCAGTTATAAGATAAATTAGTCCTGGGGATGTAATATACAGCATGGTGAGTATAGCTAACTATACAGTGTTGGATATTTATTTGAAAGTTACTAAAAGAGTAGATCTTTTTTTTTTTACATCCTTATTGGAGTATAATTGCTTTACAATGGTGTGTTAGTTTCTGCTTTATAACAAAGTGAATCAGTTATACATATACATATATCCCCATATCTCTTCCCTCTTGCATCTCCCTCCCTCCCACCCTCCCTATCTCACCCCTCTAAGTGGTCACAAAGCACCGAGCTGATCTCCCTGTACTATGTGGCTGCTTCCCACTAGCTATCTATTTCACGTTTGGTAGTATATATATGTCCATGCCACTCTCTCGCTTTGTCCCAGCTTACCCTTCCACCTCCCCATGTCCTCAAGTCCATTCTCTAGTAGGTCTGTGTCTTTATTCCTGTCCTGCCCCTAGGTTCTTCATGACCATTTTTTTTCTTAGATTCCATACATATGGGTTAGCATATGGTATTTGTTTTTCTCTTTCTGACTTACTTCAGTCTGTATGACAGACTCTAGGTCCATCCACCTCACTACAAATAACTCAATTTCATTTCTTTTTATAGCTGAGTAATATTCCATTGTATATATGTGCCACATCTTCTGTATCCATTCACCTGTTGATGGACACTTATGTTGCTTCCACGTCCTGACTATTGTAAATAGAGCTGCAATGAACATTGTGGTACATCACTCTTTTTGAATTATGGTTTTCTCAGGGTATATGCCCAGTAGTGGGATTGCTGGGTAGTATGGTAGTTCTATTTTTAGTTTTAAAGGAACCTCCATACTGTTTGCCATAGTGGCTATATCAATTTACATTCCCACCAACAGTGCAGGAGGGTTCCATTTTCTCCACACCCTCTCCAGCATTTATTATTTGTAGTTTTTTTGATAATGGCCATTCTGACCAGTGTGAGATGATATCTCATTGTAGTATTGATTTGCAATTCTCTAATGATTAATGATGTTGAGCATTCTTTCATGTGTTTGTTGGCAATCACTGATAAACATAGATGTGAAAATCCTCAACAAAATACTGGCAAACAGAATCCAACAGCACATTAAAAGGATCATACACCATGATCAAGTGGGGTTTATTCCAGGAATGCAAGGATTCTTCAGTATATGCAAATCAATCAACGTGATACATCATATTAACAAATTGAAGGAGAAAAACCATATGATCATCTCAATAGATGTAGAGAAAGCTTTTGAGAAAATTCAACACCCATTGATGATAAAAACCCTCCAGAAAGTAGGCATAGGGGAACTTACATCAACATAATAAAGGCCATATACAACAAACCCACAGCAAACATCGTTCTCAATGGTGAAAAACTGAAACCATTTCCACTAAGATCAGGAACAAGACAAGGTTCCCCACTTTCACCAGTATTATTCAACATAGTTTTGGAAGTTTTAGTCACAGCAATAAGGGAAGAAAAAGAAATAAAAGGAATCCAAATCAGAAAAGAAGTAAAGCTGTCACTGTTTGCAGATGACATGATACTATACATAGAGAATCCTAAAGATGCTACCAGAAAACTACTAGGGCTAATCAATGAATTTGGTAAAGTAGAAGGATACAAAATTAATGCACAGAAATCTCTGGCATTCCTATACACTAATGATGAAAAATCTGAAAGTGAAATTAAGAGAACACTCCCATTTACCACTGCAACAAAAAGAATAAAATATCTAGGAATAAACCTACCTAAGGAGACAAAAGACCTGTATGCAGAAAATTATAAGACACTGATGAAAGAAATGAAAGATGATACAAATAGATGGAGAGATATACCATGTTCTTGGATGGGAAGAATCAACATTGTGAAAATGACTCTACTACCCAAGGCAATCTACAGATTCGATGCAATCCCTATCAAACTACCAATGGCATTTTTCACAGAACTAGAACAAAAAATCTCACAATTTGTATGGAAACACGAAAGACCCCAAATAGCCAAAGCAATATTGAGAAAGGAAACGGAGCTGGAGGAATCAGGCTCCCTGACTTCAGACTATACTACAAAGCTACAGTAATCAAGACAGTATGGTACTGGCACAAAAACATAAATATAGATCAGTGGAACAGGATAGAAAGCCCAGAGATAAACCCTCGCACATATGGTCATCTTATCTTTGATAAAGGAGGCAAGAATATACAGTGGAGAAAAGAGAGTAGATCTTAAAAGTTCTCATCACAGAAAAGAATTAGTAACTATGTTGGGTGATGGATGCTAAGTAAACTTAGTGTGGTAATCATTTTCAATATTTATGTATATAAGATCATTTTGTTGTACACCTAAAACTAATACAATGTTATACACCAATTTTATCTCAATTAAACATAAGCTAAAGAGATTCTCTTGCTGGCCCTGAAGAAGCAACCAAGTTCATTGCCCATCAAGGGGTCACCTGGAAAGAACCTGAGGATGCTTCTAGAAGCTGAGAGCAGTTCCCAGCCAACATCCAGCAATAAAACAATGAATTCTGTCTGACAACTGCAAGGAAGTGAGTTTTGCCAACAACCAGGGAGCTGGGAAGAGGTATCCCACACCTCAGGTGAGATTGCCAACCTGACTGACTCCTTGATTTTATCTTGGTAATGCTCTGAGCAGAAGATGCAGCTGATTTGTAGCAAGAATCCTGACCCACAGAAATTGTGAAATAATAAATGCATGTTGTTTTAAGCTGCCAAGTTTGTGCTAATTTGTTATGTAACAACAGGAAGTGAATACAATGTCATATAGACCCTTTTTTTTATCATACCATCCAGTACTGCCTCCATGTACCTGTGTTCCCTTCCTTCTCCATGATTATTAATACTCTGTAATAATTATTGCAGTTGCCTAGATAATAATAGATCTTTCTAAAAATCCGATTTTGCTAGAAAGCCTCACTCAAAATAAGGAAAGCAATGATTTTCTGCTTAGTAAGAAATCACATAGTCATGGGTTTTTATAGCCAGAGGAATCTTAAAGATGTTACGTCAGTAGTCTGAAAAGAATCTTCATCAGGCTCAACCTAAAGATTGATGTCATACTCAAGCCTATTAACCTCTTTGTAACCTGCCTCATTAAAATAATTTCCCAGATAACCCTCTCTGATCTTTCTGTTCTCATTTTCTCACTCCACTCTGCTGGCCTTTGGATCATCTTGTTGAAAGCACCACTCTCTTTTAAGGGACAGTTTAAGGTGAAAACTGAAGTGAGCTCTGAAAGATTAAAAACATCATGCTGCATACAGCTTCATCATGGACCTACATGGCACACAGATGAGAAGACATATTTTCACAGTTCACTGGCTCCTTCACATCAGAGTAAAACCATGGATCTATGAAACAGCAAGCTAATTAGATTTTCAAGGAGCTTGAAATCATGGTATATCTAGCAACATTTCTAAGAGATCCACTTGATTACTTTCTGAGCAATGGTATGCATAGTTCTCAGAAAGAGAATGATTCTTATTGTGCCATCTGCATGGAGTCCCACAGTCACAGGAAAATTTCCACAATATCATTCTTTGCCAAGAAAAGCTTGGTTGCTGCTTTACAACACACAGGATTGCCCACAGTATTAGGGAGTGAAAACAACTTTGCTATGCTCCTTAAACTCTATGGGCTTTGTTGAGAAATACATGAGGAGGCATTACAGTTTAGGTTGACAGCACAGACTTTAGGGTCAGGGCTTAGGTTTGAGTTCTGGCTCTGCTGCTTAATAGGTAAGTACCCTTGGGCAAGTATAGATACAATTATTGCATAAACAAAGTGTTGTCATGTGATCTGTGTCTGCAACAGCTATTTATAGCGGCTTTTATGTGTGCTCCTCTGTCTCTCTAACTTATTTCCAACACTTATGTGTCAAGTTGCTGCAGGCCAATTTGGCCTGTTGCTTCAGTTCTCCCCCAGTACACAACTCTCATTATGCTTCATGTTGTATTTCTGGGTGCACTGGAAATTTTCTTTGGCTTATTTGGCTCATGTTCGACTCATTTTAGCTCATCATAGAGTAACTACTTTGTTATTCCAACGTTATTCACATTTCTTAATCAGAGGAGTTGACTTACAACGAGACTACTTTGGTAAAAATGCTTTGATTCCCGTCAAAGACCTCACAACTGCTGTTCCATGCCAGTAATGCCTGTAGGTGATTCTAATGAAACTTTCCAAAACTCCTGAGAAATCATCTGTAGGGTCAGATGTTTCAGAATTCTGAGATCTTGCCTGATTTAAAATCTTATAATTCTATATGGCTGGTACAGACTTTCAATTAAATCTTGTATTTGAGTGCGGGTAACATCTTTAGTGTAAAGAACAGTGGAATAGCAGCCAGAATACCATGGTTCTAGTTCTGACTCTGTCACCACATGGCCCTGATCTTCTTTATCTACTAGGAACAAGGAATACACCCAAAACGCTGTGATTAAGATCCAGCAAGATAATGTGTGTGAGTGTTTCCGAAAGTATAAAAATTTAAGATATTATTTTGTCGCATTATATCTGACAGTCTCTCACAAAATATATATTGTATAGGTTCCTACATTAAAAAAATTTTTTTTGTCTGCCCTGCCCAGCATTTGGGATCTTAATTCCCCGACCAGGGATTGAACCCGTGCCCCCTGAAGTGGAAGCACGGAGCCCTAACCACTAGACTGCCAGGGAACTCCCAGGTGCCTACGTTAAAAACAAATTAGAGCATTACTGGACAATACTTTACCTGGGTAGAAAGATTCAGTGGCAATACTCAGCCCTAATAGAAATCATTGGTAGAGTCTAGGGTTTCTCTAGTGTAAAGTGTTGATAACACAGAATAGATGCTGAGTAAATATTTACTGATGATGATATAGGTAGGCATTAATGAAAGAGGCCATTATTGATTTGTCAACTAGACAATAATAAGCCAGAAACATCCAATCAATCACTAAGTTCTGTCAGTCCTATCTCCATAATATCTCTGGAATTGATCTACTGCCATTGCTACTGCCAGGTTCAGGCCTTTATTTTATGACTATGGCATTAAATTCATGACTCCAATCTGAACTCCCTCCAGTCCAACCTTACTACTTAAGCCAGAGTGGTTTAATGAACATACAGATCTGATCATGTTACTTTCCTGATTAAAACCATTCACTTGGTACAGAATCAAGCATTAACTTCTTAAAATGAAATACAAGCCCCTTCACCATCAGGCCTCTGCTCACCCAGGCTCATCTCTTCTCTGCCATACACTCCCTAGACTCCTGAACCTGGAAATGTTTTCTTTCGACTTCTTGCTGTTAAAAATGCCATTTCCTTCACATGGAATTCCCTTCAACTGGAAACTTTATTCTTCTGTAAATAATTCCTTTCAAGCATCCTCTTACCCTGGAAACCTGGGGTGTAATATGAATCCTGAAACAAAGTAAAGCTACCTGCATGGGCCATGCATATCCTTTGTCTTTATCAGACTTATCATTAGTCCATGGTGCCTCTACATAAGGAGTTAATAATTATTTGCCTGTCTTGTGTGAAAGTTTGAGAACGCAGCAATGAATAGAAAGTGCAAACGCATTACTGTCGCCAGGGCTTCAGGTTACATTTACACTTGGAAATGTAGTTTCCTAGATAACTGTAAACATATTTCAACATTATTTTGTTGGATGATAGTGGTGACAAAAGAATATAAATCTGTCTTTAAACATGGACTTCTCTGCATACATTTTCATTTTACCGTCCTTCAGCTAATCCAGCTGTTTTGCAATAATCAGATGTTGCAGAAACCAAAGGGAAGAGGTAGAGAGGCAAATTAGCAGAGTAAAGGTGTGTGTGTGTGTGTTTAAAACTCTTCCAAGAGCAAAAGACCAAGGAAAACTGCTCCAAAGTTTGTGCGAAAAAGAACAATCAGCCAAATGAAAGCACTTACAACACAGCAAGTGACTCTCACAGGCAGTGAATCTCACAGATGAAGCCTTCTTCCCGGGGAAATCAATATCTGTAGTTTAATCTGCCCTAAGCGTTAGTACACAGGAGAGTGATAAGAATATTCAAAGGGAAAATGGAGAGAGTGGATTTTGGCACTGAGTTGGAGGCGGCAGAAGAGAGAAATGATTGACAAGATAGGGTTGCCGGATTTAGCAAATGCAATATTTGGGACATAATTATACTAAGAAATGATTCATTGTTTATCTGAAATTCAAATTTAACTGCGCATCCTGTGTCTTACCTGACAAATCTAGGAAAAGAGAGAAAGAATGTTACTTCGTTACTCCCTGCTGTGTAAAAAAAACACTCAAAGACCGGCCCTAGAAGAAAAAAAGCGGTTGCGCTAAAGCACCCGAATCTTCAGAGAGAAGTTGTTTCCGCTCTCCTCCAGGGAGGGGGGGCGGGGTGAGTAGTTTGGACCGCCAGCGTCCCACAATCCTCTGCTCTCGGGTCCTCTTTCCTCGCTCAAGATGGCGCTGCTCGCGATACCTTCTTGGGGCTGGGCAGCTGCGGCGGCTGCTTTCGAAAAGCGTCGCCACGCCGTGATACAGATCCGGCCCCTAGTCTCTGTCTGGGGCCCAGGTCCGCAATGGAGGTCACGTCAGCTCGGCGGCTCGGGAACTGCTGGAATCTCCCAGGTGAGATGCTGTTCACTTGGAAGTGTAGGGTGAAGGACAAGGGGACCTATAGGGAAAAGGTTGCCCTTGTGTCTTCAGGTCAGAGCCAGTACAAAGAAGAAAGGTTGTCAGGGCTAACTTGGAGCAGCAGTAAGTGAAGGAAGTTAGGGTTGGAAATTTGAGGAAGGGGTGAAGAAAATCTTTGGGGTACAGTAAATGGGAACAGGACGGAAGGTTCCAGGCAGAGGGCACCTGGAGCGCTGGTGACTCTCGCAGGATTTACAGTTTTTTCTCTTAGTTTACAAGAGGCAGGGTAGACACCATTCCCATACTGTTTACTTTTCTAAATGCAAGGAGAACTGGGCTACTTTCCAAAGTTAGTAATGGAATTTGGAACCAGTTTGCCAATGGTTAAGATTTTACTCAGTCGGAAGTAGCAATTTGGAGGGCATTGGAAGATAACAAGCGGCAAATTGAGTTAGCACCAGTTAGCTTCCTTGCTGACAGGGCTCCTTGATAGGCCCAAACCGTAATTATCTATGTCTCCAAAACATAGACCACCCTAAATTCATATGTAAACACGATTATCCTTTGATCTGAAAAACAGTGTTCTTTTGTGTACACAGGTCACTTTGGAAGCCATAAGGCTACTTGTCTTTAATGAATGTAGCTATGGGTACAGTGCATCTTAATATTTGTGTTCATTATTATCTCTCACTTAAGAATAGTGTTTTATTGTTATTTGTATTCGTACTTCACTGTATCTTTTTATTGCCTATAATTGACAAAAAGCTTAATTGGCACCCCTTGTTCATCTGTATCGCTAAAGTGTTGTCAGCTTCATATGAGAAACAACCTCTCACATTTTGATTCTTTGTCAACAAATGTTTAATGTCTGCTATGTACGTAGTGCTATGCTAGGTAATGGAGTACCAAGAGAAACACAGTAATATCTTCAAGCTGGACAATTTAGTTAATGAGATTGGACCTATGCATTACAAGAATAACTAAAAAACAACGTAGTAGATTAAATATCAAATGAATAGTATGAATAATAAGAGCTGTAGGCATCCAGAGGAAATAGTGATAATTAAGAACTAGATTATAGAGAGGATCTCATGCTGGTGATAGAACTGGGGAGAACATTCCAAGCAGGGAGTATGACACTAGGCATGAGGAATGCTGAAGGAATTATATCCATATGTTCATTCAGTAATTATTGAACATCTTTACATCAGTGAACAGTACAAAATATACACCCTGTCCTTAAAGGGTTTAAAATCTAGTAGGGGTAATAGATAAGTAAACAGGCAGTTAATACAGTAGTGCAATGATGGGGAAGGTACAAAGTACTAGAAGAATATACATGAGAGGCATCAAGACTAATCTTGAGGTGGAGAAAATTGACTTGAGTAACTGATATCTAAACCAAGACCTGAAAAATTAGAAGTTAGCTGAAGAGGGAATAGCATATACAAAGGCCCACAGGTAAGAGAGAGCATGAAACTTTTGTAGAACTGCTTATAGTTTAGACTAGTGAGGATTTCATGATAGGAGATGGCAGATTAAGGTAGAGAAGCAAATCCAGATCCTTTTATTAAGGTTTTTTAAAAGCACTTTGTAGTTGAAATTTGTAACATGTGATCTCTTGGGAACCAGTCTTATTCTCTAGTCCTCTAATAAGCCAGATGAAGTTAAAATAAAATTTGAAGGAAATCCAAAAAAGAGGGGATATATGTATAGCTGATTCACTTTGCTGTACAGTAGAAACTAAAACAACATTGTAAAGCAACTATACTCCAGTAAAAATTAATTTAAAAAAAGATAAAATTTGTAGGACTTTCAGGCTCGAAGAATGAGGGGGAAGGAGACGTCATTAGGAGATTCAGAGGAGGTGATGACAATAAAAAGTTAGCTTTCTCTCTTTACATGAACACTATCCCCACAATTTCCTTCACTCTCTCCTGTATATCCTGCCATTTCTTTGGTTACCATTTATGAAGTATGAAAAACAAGGAAAAGATGTTACCTTTGTTTTCTACTTCTTAAAGACATGCAACTCTTGCCTCTTTTTAAAAAATGTTGATTTAACAGGGAGATTAAGGAATGATTATAAGGCTTTTAAAGTAAAACCTGGTACAACCTGAGGCAAATTTTCAGATTAATTAGTCACTTGTGGTTAAGATTACAAAATAAATATTGAATGCATACTTTCAGGACAATCATTAGTATTTATAGCATATTTTAGAGCTGAAAGGAACCTTAGTGCAGTGTTATGAAATCACGTTAGTGGGTTGGATCAGCACTTTGTTTTAGATGAAATTTAGTAGAATAGGAAAGAAAATATCAATGCTTTATATGTATTAAGGGAAGTATTGTTTTACAAATACATATATATACATTACCATGTGTATGTGGTTACTGGAATGCATTGTGAAATGTGTTTTTCACACAGGATTTTGCCCTAGAGCTATGCTGTGCAATGTGGTAGTCACTAGCTTCCTGTGACTGTTTAAATTTACATTAAATTAAAAATTTAATTCCTCAGTTGCATTAGTCACATTTTAAGGGCTGAATAGCCATATAGATGTGGAACATTTCCATCATTGCAGAAATTTCTACTGAACACTACTACTTTAGAAAAGATCAGGGACTTCCCTGGTGGCACAGTGGTTAAGAATCCACCTGCCAATGCTGGAGACACGGATTCCATTCCTGGTCCAGGAAGACCCCACATGCCACGGAGCAACTAAGCCCGTGTGCCACAACTACTGAGCCTGCACTCTAGAGCCCGCGAGCCACAACTACTGCAGCCTGCATGCCACAACTACTGAAGCCCGCCCGCCTAGAGCCCATGCTCCGCAACAAGAGAAGCCACCGCAGTGAGAAGCTCGCACACTGCAACGAAGAGTAGGCCCCACTCGCCGCAACTAGAGAAAGCCCATGTGCAGAAAGAAAGATCCAAAGCAGCCAAATATAAAAAAATAATAATAATAAATTAAAAAAAAATAAAGTACTCCACAAAGTATTTTTTTTAAAAAAAAGAAAAGATCATATCTAGCTCTTCTAATTTTGCAGATGAGGAGACTAGGTTCTAGTATAGATAAATGACAGCCATTAAGGCCATTCATTTGTATTTGTTTATTGCCTTCTGTGTGTTAGATATTTATATAAGGGTAATTAAGACTGTGACAGACCCTAATCACACAGTGAATGTTTGTTGAATTCTAAAGATACTTATCTAATAATTACTAGACCACTATTCATAGAGGGAAACACCTAAAACAGTTTTTTCTTAAAATGGGAAGATTTCATGTGATAAGACATAAATTGTAATGATTATTATATAATTGCCTCTCTACTGCACTAATTAATATTGAAAGGACTTATGAATTTTGAATGATAGAATTTTGGATTTATTTCATTAATATTGATACAGTAGAAACTGAGGCATCATATACTTAATCCATAGTGCCTTTTTTATCTATGTTTAACAAGTCCTTGCCTCTTGATTCTGACACTGATCATATATTTTCATTTTCTTAAATTAATTTTTATTGGAGTATAGTTGATTTACAATGTTATGTTAGTTTCTGCTATGTTAGTTTCTGCTGTACAGCAAAGTGAGTCAGTTATACATATACATATATCCACTCTTTTTTAGATTCTGTTCCCATATAGGTCATTACAGAGTATTGAGTAGAGTTCCCTGTGCTATACAGTAGGTTCTTATTAGTTACCTATTTTATATATAGTAGTGTGTATTGTTAATCCCAATCTCCTAATTGATCCCTTTCCCCCCCTTTCCCCTTTGGTAACCATAAGTTTGTTTTCTATGTCTGTGGGTCTATTTCTATTTTGTAAATAGGTTCATTTGTACCATTTTTTTAGATTCCACATATAAGCAATATCATATGATATTTGTCTTTCAGTGTCTGACTTACTTCACTCAGTATGACAATCTCTAGGTCCACCCATGTTGCTGCAAATGGCATTATTTTGTTCTTTTCTTTGGCTGAGTAATATTCCATGGTATATATGTACCACATCCTCTTTATCCATTTCTCCGTTGATGGACATTTAGGTTGCTTCCATGTCCTGGCTATTGTAAATAGTGCCACAGTGAACATTGGGGTGCATGGATCCTTTTGAATTATGGTTTTCTCCAGATATATTCCCAGGAGTGGGATTGCTGGATCATATGGTAATTCTATTTTTAGTTTTTTAAGAAACCTCCATACTGTTCTCCATAGTGGCTATACCAATTTACATTCCCACCAACAGTGTAGGAGGGTCTCCATTTCTCTACACCCTCTCCAGCATTTATTGTTTGCAGATTTTTTGATGATGGCCATTCTGACTGGGGTGAGGTGATGCTGTGTAGTTTTGATTTGCGTTTCTCTAGTAATTAGTGATGTTGAGCATCTTTTCATGTGCCTCTTGGCTATCTGTATGTCTTCTTTGGAGAAATGTCTATTTGGATCTTCCACCCATTTTTTGATTGGGTTGTTAGGTTTTTTGATATTGAGCTGTATGAGCTGTTTGTATATTTTGGAGATTAATCCTTTATCATTCACATTGTTGGCAAATGTTTTCTCCCATTTTCTGGGTTGTCTTTTTGTCTTGTTTATGGTTTCCTTTGCTGTGCAAAAGCTTTTGTGTTTAATTAGGTCCCATTTGTTTTTGTTTTTATTTTCATTACTCTTGGAGGTGGATCACAAAAGATCTTGCTGCGATTTATGTCAGATAGTGTTCTGCCTATGTTTTCCTCTAAGAGTTTTATAGTATCTGGTCTTACATTTAGGTCTTTAATCCATTTTGAGTTTATTATTATTAATTTGAGTTTATTAAGAAAAATAGTTTTTCCTTTAAATGGGAGGATTTCATATGATAAGACCTAAATTGTAATGATTAGTATACAATTGCCTCTCTACTACACTAATTAATGTTAAAAGGACTTAATGAATTTTGAATGATAGAATTTTGGATTTATTTCATCAATATTTATATGGTAGAAACTGAGGCATCATATACTTGTTCCATAGTGCCTTTTTATATATGTTTAGCGAGTCCTCGACTCTTGATCGTGACACTGATCATATACTTTTTCATTTGTTTTTTTTTAAACATCTTTATTGAGATTAATTCACATATCATACAGTCACCCACTTAAAGTGTGGATTTAGTATATTCAATGGATTTTAGTATATTCAGTGGTATATACCACCATCACCATAGTCAATTTTACATTTTCATTACCTCAAAAAGAAACCTGCTACCCTTTTGGCTGTCACCCTCCTTCCCCCTCCTGCACCAGGCGTTTGCAACCACTAATCTATGTTCAGTCTCTGTAGATTTGTCCATTCTGGACATTTCACATAAATGGAATCATAAAATATTTGGTCTTGAAACTGGCTTCTTTCACTTAGCATTATGTTTTCAAGGTTCATGCATGTTATGGCATGCATTAAATACCTCATTCCTTTTTATGGCTGAATAATATTCGATGATATGGATGTAAAAGATTATCTTTATATGTTCATCAGTTGATAGACATTCAGTTATTTCCATCTTTTGGCTATTATGAATAATGCTGCTATAAACATTCATGTACAAGTTTTATATGAACATAAGTTTTCATTTCTCTTGGGTGTATACCTAAGAGTAGAATTGTTGTGTCATATGGTAATTCTGTTTAGTTCTTTAAGGAACTGCCAGACTGGTTTTCAGAGTGACTACAACATTTTACATTAGTATTAGAAGTGTACAGGGTTCCAGTTTCTCCATATCCTAGCTAATTGGTGTTATCTGACTTTTTTTAGTCTAGCCATCTTGGTGGGTGTGAAGTCATGTATCCTTGTGGTTTTGATTTGTATTTCCTTGATGACTAAAGATGTTGAGCATCTATCCATGTGCTTATTGCCCATTTGTATATATTCTTTGGAGAAATGTCAGTTCAGGTCCTTTGCCCAATTTTTAATTAGATTATTGGTCTTTTTATTTTTGAGATATGAGTCTTTATTCTAGATTCAAGTCCCTTATCAGATATATGATTTGCAAATATTTTCTCCCATTCTGTGGGTTGTCTTTTTCTTTCTTGATAGTGTCCTTTGAAGCACAAAAATTTTTCATTTTGTTGAAGTCAAATTTACTTATTTTTTTTCTTTTGTTGGTCATACTTTTGGTGTTATAGCTAAAAATCCATTGCCATATCTGAGGTCATGAAGATTTACCCTTATGTTTTCTTCTAAGAATTTTATAACTTAATTCTAGTGAGATATAGGAACATTACTTTTGCATAGTTCTAGTTCCTTACCCTGCTTTGTTGTTTTACTTTTATAGATATTACATCTATAAATGTTAAAATCCTAACAATACATTGTCATAATTATGACTTTATATAATTTTATGACTTTTAAAGAAGCTGAGAGAAGAAAGGAGGGTAAGTAAATATTTATGGCTTTTTTTATAATAACCTTCATATTTATCATTTCTGGTTCTCTTCATTTGTGTTCTTGTGTTTGAGTTACCATCTGGAGTCATTTCCTTATCCCAATATAGCTGTGCTCCCATCCATCTCCTTTGTGCTGTTATTGGCAAGTATACTGCATCTCTATAGGTTATAGGCTTAATCATACATTATATAAATATTATTTTATACAATTGCTTTTTTTTTTTTTTTTTTGCGGTACGCGGGCCTCTCACTGTTGTGGCCTCTCCCATTGCGGATCACAGGCTCCGGACACGCAGGCTCAGCGGCCATGGCTCATGGGCCTAGCCGCTCCGCAGCATGTGGGATCTTCCTGGACCGGGGCACGAACCCGTGTCCCCTGCATCGGCAGGCAGACTCTCAACCACTGCGCCACCAGGGAAGCCCTATACAATTGCTTTTGAAATTAGTACAAAGAAGAAAGTAGAACAGTATGCATTTATACAGTCTTTTATAATAACACAATTACCTTTTCCTGTGCTCTTGTTTTTGTGTGTGTGTGGATTTGAATTACAGTCTGAGATTACTTGCTTTCAGGCTAAAGAACTTACATTAGTATTTCTTGTAAGGTAGTTCGGCTAGTAACAGATTCTCTCAATGTTTGTTTGTCTGGGAATGTCTTTATTTTGCCTTTATTTTTGAACAACAGCTTTCCTGGATATAGGATTCTTCCTTGGCAGTTTTTTCTTTGAGCCCTTTGAATATGGTATCCTGCTGCCTTACAGCCTATACTTGTTTCTGCTAAGGAATTAGCTGTTAGTTTTATTGAGGATCTCTTATTAGTGAGGAGTCTTTTTTCTCTTGTTACTTTCAAGATTTTCCCCTTGTTTTTGGCTTTCAGTATTTTTACTATAATGTGTCTGTGGATCTCTTTGCATGTTTCCTATTTGGAATTTGTTGAGCTTCCTGGATGGGTAAATTTTTGTTCTTTTTAATAAGCTTTGGAGGCTTTCAGCCATTATTTCATTGAGTAGGTTTTCTTCCCCTTTATCTCTCTCCTTTCTTTCTGGTACAGTCATTATACATATATAGGTGCACTTAATAATGTCCTACATTTCTCTGAGAATCTGTTTATTTTTTTTCACTGTTTTTAAATCTCTGTTCTTCATATTGCATGATTTCTATTGCTCATCATTTTTTTTTTTTGTGGTACGCGGGCCTCTCACTGTTGTGGCCTCTACCGTTGCAGAGAACAGGCTCCGGACGCGCAGGTTCAGTGGCCATGGCTCACGGGCCCAGCTGCTCCTTGGCATGTGGGATCCTCCCGGACCGGGGCACAAACCCGTGTCCCCTGCATCAGCAGGCGGACTCTCAACCACTGCGCCACCAGGGAAGCCCTCTATTGCTCATCTATGAGTTCATTAATTCTTTGTTCTGTCAGTTCACATCTACTGTTGAGCACCTCTACTTAATTTTTCATTTCAGTTATTGTAATTTTCAACTCTAGGATTTCCATTTGGTTCTTTTTTTAATAATTCCTCTACATATCAATACATTCCTATTGATACTATACCTGTGATGTGACGTTGTCATCACACCTTCCTTTATTTCTTTTTTTTTTGTTGAATTTTTTTTTTCTTTGCTCTTTTGGTACGTGGACCTCTCACTGTTGTGGCCTCTCCCGTTGCAGAGCACAGGCTCCGGACGTGCAGGCTCAGCGGCCATGGCTCATGAGCCTAGCCACTCTGTGGCATGTGGGATCTTCCCAGACTGGGGCATGAACCCGTGTCGCTTGCATCGGCTTGCAGACTCTCAACCACTGTGCCACCAGGGAAGCCCTTGTTGAATTTTTGAGTTTTATTTTTTTATACAGCAGGTTCTTATTAGTCATCCATTTTATACACATCAGTGTATACATGTCAATCCCAATTTCCCAGTTCATCACACCACGACCCCTGCCCACCACTGCTTTCCCCTCTTGGTGTCCATATGTTTGTTTTCTACATCTGTGTCTCAATTTCTGCCCTGCAGACTGGTTCATCTGTACCATTTCTCTAGGTTCCACATATATGCGTTAATATGCAATATTTGTTTTTCTTTTTCTGACTTACTTCACTCTGAATGAGAGTCTCTAGATTCATCCATGTCTCTACAAATGACCCAATTTCGTTCCTTTTTATGGCTGAGTAATATTCCATTGTATATATGTACCACATCTTCTTTATCCATTCGTCTGTCAATGGGCATTTAGGTTGCTTCCACGGCCTGGCTATTGTAAATAGTGCTGCAGTGAACACTGGGGTGCATGTGCATTTTTGAATTATGGTTTTCTCTGGGTATATGCCCAGTAGTGTGATTGCTGGGTCATATGGTAATTCTATTTTTAGATTTTTAAGGAACCTCCATACTGTTCATCATAGTGGCTGTATCAATTTACATTGTCACCAGTAGTGCAAGAGGGTTCCCTTTTCTCCACACTCTCTCAAGCATTTGTTGTTTGTAATTTTCTGATGATGTCCATTCTAACTGGTGTGAGGTGATACCTCATTGTAGTTTAGATTTGCATTTCTCCAATAATTAGGGATGTTGAGCAGCTTTTCATGTGCTTCTTGGCCATCTGTATGTTCTCTTTGGAGAAATGTATATTTAGGTCTTCTGCCCATTTACTGATTGGGTTGTTTGTTTTTTTAATGTTGAGCTGCATGAGCTGTTTATACATTTTGGAGATTAATCCTTTGTCCGCTGATTTGTTTGCAAATGTTTTTTCCCATTCTGAGGGTTGTCTTTTCGTCTTGTTTGTAGTTTCCTTTGCTTTGCAAAAGCTTTTAAGGTTCATTAGGTCCCATGTGTTTATTTTTGTTTTTATTTCCATTACTCTAGGATGTGGATCAAAAAAGATCTTGCTGTGATTAATGTCAAAGAGTGTTCTTCCTATGTTTTCCTCTAAGAGTTTTATAGTGTCCAGTCTTACATTTAGGTCTCTAATCCATTTTGAGTGTATTTTTCTGTGTGGTATTAGGGAGTGTTCTAATTTCATTCTTTTGCATGTAGCTGTCCAGCTTTCCCAGCACCACTTATTGAAGAGAATGTCTTTTCTCCATTGTATATCCTTGCCTCCTTTGTCATAGTTTAGTTGACCGTAGGTGCGTGGGTTTATCTCTGGGCTTTCTAGCGTGTTCCATTGATCTGTATTTCTGGTTTTGTGCCAGTACCATATTGTCTTGATTACTGTAGCTTTGTAGTATAGTCTGAAGTCAGGGAGTCTGATTCCTCCAGCTCCGTTTTTTTCCCTCAAAACTTCTTTGGCTGTTTGGTGTCTTTTGTGTCTCCATTACAAATTTTAAGATTTTTTTGTTCTAGTTCTGTAAAAATGCCATTGGAAATTTGATAGGGATTGCATTGAATCTGTAGATTGCTTTGGGTATTATAGTCATTTTCACAGTATTGATTCTTCAAATCCAAGAACATGGTGTATCTTTCTGTCTGTTGTTATCATCTTTAATTTCTTTCATCAGTGTCTTATAGTTTTCTGCATACAGGTCTTTTGTCTCCCTAGGTAGGTTTATTCCTAGGTACTTTATTCTTTTGTTGCAATGGTAAATGGGAATGTTTCCTTAATTTCTCTTTCAGATTTTTCATCATTAGTGTATAGGAATGCAAGAGATTTCTGTGCATTAATTTTGTATCCTGCAACTTTACCAAATTCATTGATTAGCTCTAGTAGTTTTCTGGTGGTGTCTTTAGGATTCTCTATGTATAGTATC
>NW_021703779.1:62765569-62903258 GCF_005190385.1 Monodon monoceros | reverse complement strand
TGCAATGGTAAATGGGAGTGTTTCCTTAATTTCTCTGTCAGATTTTTAAACATTAGTGTATAGGAATGCAAGAGATTTCTGTGCATTAATTTTGTATCCTGCAACTTTACCAAATTCATTGATTAGCTCTAGTAGTTTTCTGGTGGTGTCTTTAGGATTCTCTATGTATAGTATCGTGTCATCTGCAAACAGTGACAGCTTTACTTCTTCTTTTCCAATTTGTATTCCTTTTATTTCTTTTTCTTCTCTGATTGACATGGCTAGGACTTTCAAAACTGTTTTGAATAATAGTGGAGAGAGTGGACATCCTTGTCTCGTTCCTGATGTTAGAGGAAATGCTTTCAGTTTTTCACCATTGAGAATGGTGTTTGCTGTGGGTTTGTCGTATATGGCCTTTATTATGTTGAGGTAGGTTCCCTTAATGCCCACTTTCTGGAGAGTTTTTATCATAAATGGGTGTTGAATTTTGTCAAAAGCTTTTTCTGCATCTATTGAGATGATCATATGATTTTTATTCTTCAGTTTTTTAATAGGGTGTATCACATTGATTGATTTGCATATACTGAATAATCCTTGCCTCCCTGGGATAAATCCCACTTGATCATGGTGTATGATCCTTTTAATATGTTGTTGGATTCTGTTTGCTACTATTTTGTTGAGGATTTTTGCATCTGTAATCATCTGTGATATTTGTCTGTAATTTTCATTTTTTTTGGTATCTTTGGTTTTGGTATCAGGGTGATGGTGGCATCATAGAATGAGTTTGGGAGTGTTCTTTCCTCTGCAGTTTTTTGGAAGAGTTTGAGAAGGATGGATGTTAGCTCTTGTCTAAATGTTTGATAGAATTCACCTGTGAAGCCATCTGGTCCTGGAGTTTTGTTTGTTGGAAGATTTTATTAACAGTTTCAATTTCATTACTTGTGATTGGTCTGTTCATATTTTCTGTTTCTTCCTGGTTCAGTCTGGAAGGTTATACCTTTCTAAGAATTTGTCCATTTCTTCCAGGTTGTCCATTTTATTGCCATAGAGTTGCTTGTAGTTGTCTCTTAGGATGCTTTGTATTTCTGTGGTGTCTCTTGTGACTTCTCCTTTTTCATTTCTAATTTTATTGATTTGAGTCCTCTCCCTCTTTTTCTTGATGAGTCTGGCTAATGGTTTATCAATTTTGTTTACCTTCTCAAAGAACCAGCTTTTAGTTTTATTGATCTTTGCTTTTGTTTTCTTTGTTTCTATTTCATTTGTTTCTGCTCTGATCTTTATGATTTCTTTCTTTCTGCTAACTTTGTGTTTTGTTTGTTCTTCTTTCTATAGTTCCTTTAGGTGTAAGGTTAGATTGTTTATTTGAGATTTTTCTTGTTTCTTGAGGTAGGCTTGTATAGTTATAAACTTCCCTGATAAAATTGCTTTTGCTGCATCCGATAGGTTTTGGTTCGTCGTGTTTTCATCATCATTTATCTCTAGGTATTTTTTGATTTCCTCTCTGTTTTCTTCAGTGATCTCTTGGTTATTTAGTAACGTTTGGCCTCCATGTGTTTGTGTTTTTTACTTTTTTTCCCCCTGTAATTGATTTCTAATCTCATAACGTTGTGGTGAGAAAACATGCTTGATGTGATTTCAATTTTCTTAAATTTACTGAGGCTTGATTTGTGACCCAAGATGTGATCTATCCTGGAGAATGTTCCGTGCACACTTGAAAAGAAAGTGTAGTCTTCTGTTTTTGGATGGAATGTCCTATAAGTATCAATTAAATTTATCTGGCCTGTTGTGTCATTTAAAGCTTGTATTTCCTTATTAATTTTCTGTTTGGATGATCTGTCCATTGGTGTATGTGAGGTGTTAAAGTCACCCACTATTATTGTGTTACTGTCAATTTCCTCTTTTATAGCTGTTAGCAGTTGCCTTATATATTGAGGTGCTGCTATGTTGTGTGCATATATATTTATAATTGTTATATCTTCTTGGATTGATCCCTTGATCATTATGTAGTGTCCTTCCTTGTCTCTTGTAACATTTTTTATTTTAAAGTCTCTTTTATCTGATATGAGTATTGCTACTCCAGCTTTCTTTTGATTTCCATTTGCCTGGAATATCTTTTTCCATCCCCTCACTTTCAGTCTGTATGTGTCCCTAGGTCTGAAGCATGTCTGTTGTAGACAGCATATATATGGGTCTTGTTTTTGTATCCATTCAGCAAGCCTGTGTCTTTTGGTTGGAGCATTTAATCCATTCACGTTTAAGGTAATTATTGATATATATGTTCCTTTTACAATTTTCTTAACTGTTTTGGGTTTGTTTTTGTAGGTCCTTTTCTTCTCTTGTGTTTCCCACTTAGAGAAGTCGCTTTAGCATTTGTTGTAGAGCTGGTTTGGTGGTGCTGAATTGTGTTATCTTTTGCTTGTCTGTAAAGCTTTTGATTTCTCCATGGAATCTGAATGAGATCCTTGCACGGTAGAGTAATCTTGGTTGTGAGTTCTTCCCTTTCATCACTTTAAGTATATCATGCCACTCCCTTCTGGCTTGTAGAGTTTCTGCTGAGAAATCAGCTGTTAACCTTATGGGAGTTCCCTTGTCCGTTATTTGTCATTTTTCCTTTGCTGTTTTCAATAATTTTTCTTGTCTTTAATTTTTGCCAGTTAATTACTATATGTCTCGGTGTGTTTCTCTTTGGGTTTATCCTGTTGGGACTCTCTGCACTTCCTGGACTTGGGTGGCTATTTCCTTTCCCATGTTAGGGAAGTTTTTGACTATAATCTCTTCAAATATTTTCTCAGGTCCGTTCTCTCTCTTCTCCTTCTGGGACCCGTATAATGCGAATGTTGTTGCATTTAATGTTGTCCCAGTGGTCTCTTAGGCTGTCTTCATTTCTTTTCATTCTTTTTTCTTTATTCTGTTCCACAGCAGTGAATTCCACCATTCTATCTTCCAGATCACTTATCTGTTCTTCTGCCTCAGTTATTCTGCTATTGATTCCTTCTAGTGCATTTTTCATTTCTGTTATTGTATTGTTCATCTCTGTTTGTTTGTTCTTTAATTCTTCTAGATCTTTGTTAAACATTTCTTGCATCTTCTCGATCTTTGCTTCCATTCTTTTTCCGAGGTGCTGGATCATCCTCACTATCATTATTCTGAATTCTTTTTCTGGAAGGTTGCTTATCTCTACTTCATTTCGTTGCTTTTCTGGGGTTTTATCTTGTTCCTTTATCTGGTACATAGCCATCTGCCTTTTCATCTTGTCTGTCTTTCTGTGAATGTGGTTTTTGTTCCACAGGCTGCAGGATTGTAGTTCTTCTTGCTTCTACTCTCTGCCCTCTGTTGGATGAGGTTATCTAAGAGGCTTGTGCAAGTTTCCTGATGGAAGGGACTGGTGGTGGATTGAGCTGGCTGTTGCACTGGTGGGCAGAGCTCAGTAAAACTTCAGTCTGCTTGACTGCTGATGGGTGGGGCTGGGTTCCCTCTCTGTTGGTTTTTTGGCCTGAGGCGACCCAGCACTGGAGCCTGCCCGGGCTCTTTGGTGGGGCCAGTGGCGGACTCTGGGAGGGCTCACGCCAAGGAATACTTCCCAGAACTTCTGCTGCCAGTGTCCTTGTCGTCACAGTGAGCCACAGCCACCCCCCCACCTCTGCAGGAGACCCTCCAACACCAGCAGGTCGGTCTGGTTCAGTCTCCTGTGGGGTCACTGCTCCTTACCCTGGGTCCCAATGCACACACTACTTTGTGTGTGCCCTCCAAGAGTGGAGTTTGTTTCCCCCAGTCCTGTTAAAGTCCTGCAATCAAATCCTGCTAGCCTTCAAAGTCTTATTCTCTAGGAATTCCTCCTCCCGTTGCTGGACTCCCAGTTTGGGAAGCCTCATGTGCGGCTCAGAACGTTTACACCAGTGGGGTGACTTCTGTAGTTTAATGTTTTCCAGTTTGTGAGTCACCCACCCAGCAGTTATGCGATTTTATTTTATTGTGATTGTGCCCCTTCTACTGCCTCATTGTGTCTTCTCCTTTGTCTTTGGATGTGGGGTATCTGTTCTGGTGAGTTTCAGTGTCTTCCTGTCGATGACTGTTTCAGCAGTTAGTTGTGATTCTGGTGTTCTTGCAAGAGGGAGTGAGAGCACGTCCTTCTATGCCATCTTGAACCAATCTTCTTTTATTTCTTTAACAGGGTTTCCTTTAGTCTTTGAACATATTTATAATGACAACTTTGAAGGTTTTTTCTCTTCAGTCTGACATCTGGTCAAAACTGTAGGCAGTTTCTTTTACCTGCTTTTTTTCCTCAGTGTATAGGTTGTAGTTTCATGTTTCTTTGTGTATCTTGCAAGTTTTTGGAAACTGGACATTTTAGATAATGTAGTAACTCTTGGTACTGGTTCCCTCCCTCCCAGGGCTTATTAGTGTTATTTACTTGGTTGTACGTTTATTTAGGAACTGGCTGGATTTTAGTGCTGTCTCTCTCCACCCTCCCCTTGCTCCCCACTTCACAGTGTTAGTGCCTCTAATGTTGCCTCTTAAGCAACATAGCCTTACCAGCATAGCCTGGCATATGCCCGCAGTCACCCTGAGAGGGCAGTTGTTTTGCTGAGGCTCTCTCTGTCTCTTTTCCAGTTATGCTCCAATTGTTGCTGGGAGATCAGCACTGCTTTTTCCAACAGTGCCCTGGGGCAGAAATTGTTTCACCGACTAAAGCCATCAGATTGGGGTTCCTTTGAAGGGAAGGTTGTTGAGGTCAGTGTTTGAGGTTTTTTCCGACCCTAGGCAGTCTCCTCCTGTACATTTCCCTCCTTGGTTTTCTGGTTCTCTGGGGCAAACCAGCTGAACTACAGTTCAGCCTCTATGTCCAGTGATTCCACTAGTCTCCTCCTACTTGCCTTTCACCTCAACCTCTACTATATTTGAGAGTAGCTTTGGGCTTAACTAATCCACGTCTAGTTGTATGAAGTGACTTCCTCTGGGAAGAGATTAGGAGCTATCCGCTTCAGGGCCTTCTCTCTCCAGGCAAAATCTCCCAGCCACAGCTCTGGAGCTGGGCGTAGGGGACAATGGCGGCTTCTCTCTGAGTGATATCCCCACTTTAGGAGTTGAGCACTAGATGGAGTTTGGGGAGCAGTAGCCTCAGGTGTTTTTGCCTTGCCTCTCTTGGTATGCAACTACCCTCTTATGAGTCAGGGCTAGGGTGACTGGGGCTTCAATATTCTTAGTGGCATCACACCCAAGGTAGAGCCTCTGTCCCTCTAGTGGGGGTGTGTGGAAGAAGGGAGACCCTACCCCTTGGCCATGTTAGCCCAGAACTTAGCTTCAGCAACAGGTTGTTGGGGGGAAGGATGAGAAATGCTGATGTCCTGCCTTTCCCAGGAAGATAGTCTTTTGACTAGGAGCTCGGCGGGCAGAGGGAGCACTGTGCTCCTGGCTGCACCAAACTCAAGTGGAGTTTCCATATGGCTGAACTGGGAGTTGGGAGGCAGGGAGTGTGTCCTGGTTCAAACACCACAGACTCTTGCCATTCTTACTGAGCTCTAATAGATTTTCTTGAGTAAATGATATTTCATTTGCTATATGCCTCCAGGACCATTTCTAGGGACTTTAAATGGTAATACTTTATAAATTTCACCAGTTTTGTTGGAGAGTGAGTCTAAGGAGCTCCTTATGTTGTCATGTTAGAAGTGGAACTCTTTTCATTTGTTTTTGACAGGTTCATGTTCTTTGGCTTATCACATGCAGCAAAGCGGTCTGTCCTTTCTCTTTGGTTTGTAGGAGATATTACCAGTGAGGTACTTACCTTGTATGTTCCATTTAGTAGTTCTTTTGGATAGGTACTGTTTTGTTTTCATTTGTTGGCTCTGACATCATGGACAAAGGATGGGAACTTTAATTTCTTCCAGTAGTGTGTAAGTTCCTTCTTCCTGCCCTCCCACTGGTGACTAGCTGCTGATAATTAACAAAGTAGATAAAAGTTAAGAGACTTCTGGCCTTCATAACTGAAGTGGGAATATAATAACACTAGGGAAATAATCCTCCTACTCTGCTTTTTAGAGATGCTAAAGTTTTAAAATTTAAGTTTCATAACATAAGATGCATGTCAAGAAATTACAGTGAATACTGAGAAGACACAAAATGTAATAAGAAAATGAAAAACAACAGGAAAAAATTAAGGATGTTTTCAAGTGGATTATTTTGCATGGAACTGAAGAGGGTGAGGTGATTCAGTTACGTTTAAAGTGTCTGAAGGATAATTATTTTTAAAAAAATTAAAAGTTGTCCTTCTAATAGCTCAGTGATACCTGACCGTACCTGGAATATTAGTTTATAATACAGAAATATAGACTTCAGTTGAAGGAAGAGGGATTTCATGTGCATGTTAGAAAAAATTTCTTAAATTAATAATCCTATTATTGGGATAACAAAACAACTTTTTAAATGATGTTCTAAGAGGCAGAATAAATAACCATTAATCGTAACTTAAATAGATACCTTCTTAAAGATAGAACTGACTTAAATTTATATTCTTCAGGATCACAACTCACTTTATTTTTTTTAACATTTTATTTATTTATGTATTTATTTATTTTGGCTGTGCCAGGCCTTAGTTGCAGTGTGTAGGATCTTCATTGCGGCATGTGGACTCTTAGTTGCGGCATGCAAACTCTTTAGTTGTGGCATGCATGTGGGATGTAGTTCCCCAACCAGGGATCAAACCCGGGCCCCCTTCATTGGGAACGTGGAGTCTTACCACTGGACCACCAGGCAAGTCCCCACAGCTCACTTTAAAGAGTATAATCTAGCAGAAAGAAACCAACAATCAGAAGAGTTGGATTCTAGTTTTGGCTTTTGTGTTAGAAGACACTAGAACAAATCATTAGGCAATAATTTGCTATCATTAGAAGAATATAAGCTATTAGGAAGCAGTCAGCTTGGTTTTGAGAAGAATAAGACATACCAAAACAATTCAGTTCTTCATATAAGAGAGTGACAGTGTACTCAGAAGTACAGTTGATCTTGATTTCATTGAGGCTCAATTCCTGTCCCCTGTATCATTCTCTCTCAACAAGCCAGGAAGGAATGGTATTGCATATATTAAGGAGTCTTGAGGTAATAGTAAGTATAGCTTACTGGAGAAAATACAGACAATTTGAAGTATTTTGATTTCTAAATATTGAAGAGAATAAACAACTGGTGTACAAAGGACAACATATGGTGCAGTGGAATGAACGTTGGACCAGGACACCTGACCACTTGAGCTCTGTTTCTACTCTAATTATCTTGGACAGATCACTTGTTCCTTTGGACCTCAGTTTCTGTAAAATAAGATTCAGCTACTTGATCTTTAAGGTTTCTTCCACTTCTGTAGTTTCCTGACTTTGATCTGTTGGGACTAGCCCTTTGAATATATACTATTGGGTTGGCCAAAAAGTTCATTTGGGATTTTCCAGATGTTTCAAAAATGCTGAGCGAACATTTTGTCCAACCCAGTACCTCTAGTTTGAGAGCCTAGTTTATTACTGGTAGTAGTTTTCCAGGAGCAACATAGGGTACATTTCAGTTCACATGAATTTTTTAAAAAGTATTTATTTATTTATTTGGCTACACCAGGTCCCAGTTGCAACATGCGGGATCTTCAGTTGTAGCATGCAGGATCTTTAGTTGTAGCATGCAGGCTCCTAGCTGCAGCATGCAGGATCCAGTTCGCTGACCAGGGATCGAACCCGGGCCCCCTGCATTGGGAGCACAGAGTCTCAACCACTGAACCACCAGTGAAGTCCCCACATGAATTTTTAATGGAGCATATTTGTATTGTTGTCTTTTATACTACTTACTGATCTTAGTGTAGGAGTAGAAGAACTGAGATTGATGGTGAGTTTAGTATTTGCTAGTGTTGGGGAGATGGAATTAGAGTGGAGGGAATGTAAGCTAGATTCTAAAATCATCTAGGAAGGTAGAAAAGATTCTAAGGAGGTGGTGGAGAGTAGCGGCATTACTATAAAAATTTTTATAAATTAAAGATGAAGCTTACATGGGCTATAAATGATAAGGAATGGAAATAAAAAGGTCTTAGAAACTTTTTACGTCTAAAGGTCTTCTGCCACTTGCAGAAGTGGCACTGGGGATTGAGAAGAGGAATTCAGAGGACCCCTCATTCTGAAATGGTTGAATAAATAACATTCTTTAAACCATTGACATTGATTTGAGTTGGTTATTAAGATTAATAGGAGGGGGAGAAAAGTTCATAATAGTGGTTCTAAACTTTCATTTCATTTAGAACAATAGGCCCTTTGAGAATCTGTTAAAAGCTATGAACTTTCCCCCTAGAAAAATGCACATACACATATGCTTCATTTTGCATGCAATATCAGGGGTATCAGAGAACCCCCGATAAATATTGCAGGCTGGTGGGATTTTAATGTAGTTTCTAAGTAGCCAGTGGCAGAGTAAAGGGCCCTTGTCACCGGGCAGTGGGGGTAATGGAATGGAAACCTGTTTTGCTCATATCAAACTTTTTATTAAATGCAAAATGCAGTAATACATCAATATTCAATGTTGTGATCTTAAAGTTGTTGTTTTTTCAAAGGAGTGTGTACTTTCCATGTTGTAAAATATACAGTAGAGGTGAAATTGCCTGTTCTGTGTGTGATTCTTATAGTTTTCCTTTTTTATTTTATTTATACATTTCTCTTTAATTGTATAAAATCACATCTAATAAACATGAGAAAAATACCCACAATCTCACCTCTTAAATAATTTTCCATTTTCCCCCTGAATTTCAGTTCTTATATGTACATAATTTTTATGTTGCTGAGATAATTTTAAATCCTGTTTCTTTTTACTTATAAGCATTCTTTTACTTAGTACACAGTCTTTACCAAAATTAGATCTTTTAATTATTTAATATTTTAGTAAATTTAATAGATATATATTTAGCTGCCTGCAAAAGGACATTTTTGTTGTTTTGATTTTTCCTTTCCGTTTTTAAAATCTCTCTCCCTAAAGTCCTCATTTGTACTCTTGACACTCTTGTAAAATTTGTCACTAGTGAGTAAATAAACTTTTCAGATCTTTTATTATGTTGTTTGATCTTTGCAGTAGCCCTGTGAGGTAGGTGAACATTTCATTGTAGTAGCAATGGCCTATTCTGTCCTTTTCAGTCCCTCAACTTCTGCCCTAGTTTTAGGCCCTTGTAACTTTACGCATGACTTTTCTCACTGCCTCAGGCATTCACCCTTCCAACCCATCCCACACAAAACTTCCAGATTATTCTTCCTAAAGCATAACTCTGATAAGTATGACTTTCCTGCTTGTGGACTTCAGTGGTCTCTACACCTTAGCCTGCTGTTCAAGACCCTAAAGGATTTTCACTTAACTAGCTTGCTAGCCATATTATTAACTATTTCTCTATAAATACCCTGCCCCTTCAGCCACCCTGGATTGCTCCCTGTTCCTTGGGCATTGTGCTTTTTCGTTTTTGTTTCTTCATTTATACCATACACTCTGTCTGAAATGTCCTCTCTCTAACTCCTTTCTGTTTTTCAAATCTTAGCTCAAGGGCCAATCTATGTCACAGAACTATTCCTTATAAGCTTATAAGACACTGATTTCTTCCTCCTCTGAATTCCTATAATACCTTTTTCTACAAGTACAGTTATCATGTGTCTTGTGGAGGAGGTAAGATTTTATGCACCTAAAAGGCAGATACATTCCAGTCATCTTTTTTATCTTCCACATAGCTGGGCATGATATCTCACATGTAGCAGACACTCAGAAAATATTTATAAAATGAGTGATTAAACCCTATAATCAAATCAAAACAAAGTCTAACATAAGAGTAAATAATGTTTGCTTTGGTACTATACATTTGCAATAGAAGGCTCACTTTCTACGTAAAGTGTATATTTCAGCAAAATCATAATCAGATTGTGGAATTATTAAACTTGAGGGTAACCTCTTAAGTTTGTCCATTGCATTTCTGTCACTCGGTGGTACTGTGGTGGGGTAGTGTCACTGAATGTCAGTTTTTGCTCAATAACCAAAGCATATATGCTTTTAAAATTTTTGAGTTACTTTATTAGTAGGCATCCTTTGCTTAAAATATGACTTATAAGATGGAGTTCTTTGAGGAATAAGATGTATAAAATTTTAGTCCTTGTAGCAATTTTAACTGCAGGCTGTGTTTTGGCTTATTTATTAGTTCTCTGATTAAGTTTTCTTTACCATATCCAGAGGTGAAAGAGATGTTAGAATGGAGAAACTATATCCTAAGAGTGTAGTTTCTCAGATACTGATGTTTTAGGAGAGTAGGCTTTTAAACTGTTAACTTATCATGCTTTTCAAAGCATACTAGAAAAGAGAAGTTGAGGCTTCTATTTTGGTTTACTTATCAGATTATTTTTACTGATCTTGAGTAACTTTTATTGACTTGTCATTGTAATATATTCATATTTTTAAGTGTGTGAATATTTGCCAAGTGTGAACTCTTTCTTCAACCGTTCTTAACTATGGTTACTTAACAGCTGTTTGTATGTGTGTGTGTGTATTAGTTTGCTAGGGCTGCCATAACAAAGTACCATAGACTGGGTGGCTTAAACAACAGAAATTTATTTTCTTACAGTTCTGGAGGCTAGAAGTCTGAGATAAGGTGTTGGCAGGGTTGATTTCTTCTGAGACCTCTCTCCTTGGCTTGCAGGTAGCTGTCTTCTCTGTCCTCACAAGGTCTTTTCTCTGTGCAAGTTTGTGTCTTAATCTCTTCTTATAAGTATACCAGTCATATTAGATAAGTCCCACCCTGATAACCTCACTTAACCGTAATAAACATCTTTAAAGGCCTTATCTCCATATACAGTCACATTTGAGACACTGGGGGTTAGGACTTCAACATGAATTTGGAGGAGACACAATTCAGTCCATGACAGTGTGTGTGTATGTAAACACATAGAAAACTGGAAGCATATACTGCAAACACGCCTCTGGAGAGGGGATGGGTTGGGAGGCCAGAGGACAGTAAAAATGAACTTTCACTTGTCATTCTAGTTTGGCCATTGTTTGATATACTTGTTTTTATAATGACAGAATTTCATATTTAAGCTTTTCAGTTGGTGGTCTGATCTTTTTGAATAGGTTGTATTAATATGTTCATTTATTGAACTCTGGTTTGTTTTGTCTACTAGTAATGCATTTTAGCATTCTTGCATATGACTTAATGATTATTTTTTGTAACGTAAAACAGTCTTTAACATGTTTAAGAAGCTTTCCTGGAAGTATTCTGCAGCTTTTAGGTTTAGCCAGTTTTGGTTATCATTTTACTGGGGAATTGGGGGATTTTTTGAAGGTTGAGTCCCAGTATTTCCTCTTTATTTCAGTGGGTTTCTTCAGTTTCTATGTAACATAGGTACTCTGCATATTTGATGCTGCCTAATGAAGATCTATACTCATGTTTCTTTTTTCAAAATCAAGTTCTTGTATTTACAAAAAATTTACCAAAACAGTACATACCAGCTACTGAAAGATTAGAAAACACTGAAAAGGAGAAAAGAACAAAAAGCAGTTATGCTCTAAAACTTTTTGTCTAATAAGTAAGTATAACCTATTTATTTATTCATTGGTTTTCAACAGGATCATAAAAAATGAATAAATAAAGGCTTCCTATTGCTTAGAGCTATACTTTCAAGTACAGTAGACATTAGCCACATGTGGCTATTTAAATTTCAATTAAAATTAAATAAAATTTGAAACTTAGTAGCTTAGTCACACTAGACATATTTTAAGTGCTCAATAGCCACATGTGTCTAAGTAGCTATTGTATTTGACCACACAGATACAGAACATTTTCATAATCACAGAAAGTTCTACTGGACATGGCTGGCCTAGAATATAATTTTTAAGTAGGGATAATATTATCAAATTTGTTTTAGTAATATGATTCTGCCTGCAGTTTGAAGGATAGATTGGAAATAGGCAGGGATTGGAGATAGGGACATCAGTTAGGAGGATATTGAAGTAATATAGAAGAGAAGTGTGATAAGGGCCTGCACTTCCTGTCATGAGGAAGTGTTATCAGGATTTGTCACCATGCAGTCTAATATCATGAAAAGATTTTGAAAGGTTTTGAAGCAGGAGAGTATTACTTTGTTTTAGCTACTTTATCTTAATCTCAGTGTTTTTAGGCTATAAAATGGACATTTGAATAAGACCTATCTTCCACTATTCTGGGGAGGATCAAGACAATGACAGATATGAAAGCAGTTTGTGAATTGTAAAGTGCTTTAACTTTTGCCATTGCAATTTTGGTGTATGGTTCTGTAGTAAAACACCATTTTTGGTAATGGATTTTGTGGGGTTTGCCGTGGAGCTCATGTGGTTAGGCTACTATCGTTGTTTCTGTTTTGAATACTTCTCAAGCAGTCCAGTTACATCCTAGCTAATCAGTGACAGAACTGACACTACACCCCAGGTCCTTTCACTCATCTCTTTGCCCTTCATCTTGCTAGCTCTACTTTTCACAACTCTGATGAATTTTACTTCTTATTTAGGATCTTCTGTGCAACTACAATCTATTGCTTTGATGAATAGCTAGAGGAAATCTATTTAAATAAACCTATTGTAAAATTATCTTTTAAATGGATTCTTTTATATTACTAGCTTAGAATATTATCATAGATACAGAAGTAGCAAAATCATACTATACTTGTCTTTCTAGAGTTTACCACTGCCTGTCACAACTTTACATTTACAAAAAGAACATGCCCCCATCTTCAGCCAGTCTTTTAACAAACATTTATCAGTTACCTGCCATTTGGCAGACATTGTACTAGGTACTGGGGCCACAACCATGAACAAGGCATAGCCTTTGCCCTCCAGGAAATCATGATTTAGAGGAGAAAACAGGTAACCAACTACTCAAAATAAGGTGTGGTAAGTGCTTTAGTAGATATGTGTGCAGGGTTTTTGAGGGGAACCACCCTCAGTCTAGAGAGGTCATGGAAAACTTTCCAAACAAAGAATTTATAGATGAGTATTGAAGGATGTGTAGGTAGACACTGGTCTGGTGGATGAATGAGAAAAGGGCATTTTAGGGCAGAAGATATTAAATAACATGTGTTCTTTGGAAAAGCTGTAGTTTGGAGGGTGGATTGAAAGTGGACAAGATTGGAGGTAGGGAGACATTTAGTTTGGATGGAACATCAGAGAGTTTAATGGTAATATTGGTAAGAAGGGATGACAATCTCAACTAAGGCTATGACACTGATTATAGAGATATTTAGGAGGTAAAGTTGATAGGAGTTACTGAGTGGTTTGATAGAGGGTAAAGAAAAAATAAAGAGTGTAGTTCCTGGGTGTCTGGCTTAGGCAGCTGGGTGGATAGTGATGCTATTAACTAAGATGGGGAGGAACAAATTTGAGGAGTTGGAGAAGTTGGAGAAAGTGGTGAGTTCAGCTTGGGATATGTGGAGTTTAAGCTGTCTATGAGACATCATGATGAAAATGTCTAATGAACAGTTGTATGTATGGGGTAAGGTACTCGAGAAAGAGATCTGGACTTGAGGTAAAGTTTGAGAATCATCGTGGAAGTAATTTTTTTTATAGTGACCATGGATACCTTCTGGAGACTATTTAGAATGAGAAAAAAATAGAGGGCTAAGGAAGACACTCCTGAGACTGCCAAAATTTAAATGAAAGAATAGTCCAAGAAGGAGAATATGTAGGGGCCAGAGAGGTTCAAGGAATAGGGATAGATAGATATCCTAGAAGCCAAGAGAGGAGAGGGTTTTAGAAAGGAAGGAATGGTTAATAATATTACGCGACAGAGAGGGTATGTAAGATGAATACGCAAGGTGTTATTGAATTTAGCAATTAGTTGCTCATTTAGTATTCCTGATAAAAAAACAGAGTGGTGATATGGTGGTAGAAGCCGTATTACAGTGTCTTAAGCAGTAAAACATTAAGCTGTGTCCTTTTCAGTGCATCATATCAGGGGGTACATAATGTTGATATGTCTTATTACTGGTGGTGTTAACCTCCATTGAATGGTTAAGGTGGTATCTACTGGGTTTCTCCAGTGAAAAATACTATTTTCTCCTTCGTAATTAAAAAACACCTTGAGGGAGATTCTTTGAGAATATGCAAATATCATATTTCTCCTTAAACTTTCACCAGCTAATATTAGCATATCTACAACAGTTATTACTGTGGTGTTTGCCTAAATACGTTTTTTTGTTTCCCTCATTTTGCATTTGTAATGGGACTTCTGTAAAGAAGAGCTGTTGCCTTCTCCCTCATTTATATTTTTACTTACTTATTTATATCAGGCTGAACTCATAGATGTTAATAAACTATATTCTATGGACTATCATCTAATACTCTCAATTTTTATTTTCTTCTTCTAGTTGTCCTAGCTCTGGGCTACTGGAAGCTCCTTTAGATTGGCTCTTGTGTCCTTTGGACATGCCCCCATCCTTTTTCAGTACTTCCTTTCTTTCTGGCACCACACAGTGTTCCAGGTTCCTCTTATATTTTCCCTGACCTCGCCTTGAAATCATCCCTTTCTACAAGGAACCCTGTGCCTTTTATTGGAAAATGGTATGTAGACATGAAGATCTAGATGCTAGATGACTGTACATTTTTAAAACATAATCAGTTCTAAGTTCTGGGGATTGCCAGTATCCACAAATAGATGTATTTACTGGCTTTGCTAAGAAAATTTAATAAGCTTTCATCTAGGAATGCTAATTTCACATAAGACCAGCGAGGCCATTTAATTGTGATTATTATTTTATTTGATAAACTGTATTTTCAGAAATGTGTGTCCAACTTTTCATTTGTTACTTCTGATTAAATGCCCTTGATATAATTCTGTAATAGATTACTTATTAAAAATTACTAGGTGAAATTTGTATAATATGAAAATAATAGTTTTAATATGAAAATAATAGTTTTAAAGTCAACAGTTCATTGGCATTTAATATATTCACAATGTAGTGCAGCCATCATTCCAAAGCATTTCCATTGCTCCAAAGTGAAACTCCTTATCTGTTAAGCAGTTTCTCCCCATTCCTACCTTCCCCCAGCCCCCATCAGTTTGCATCCTGTCTCTGTGGATTTATCTGTTCTAGATATTTCATATAAATGGGGTCATACAACACGTGACTTTTTGTGTCTGGCTTCTTTCACTTAGCATAATCTTTCCGAGGTTCATCTACATTGTAGAATATATCAGTACTTCATCCCTTTAATGGTTGGTTATTATTTCTTTGTATTTGCATGTATATACCACAATATTTAATCCATTCATCTGTTGAAGACCTTTGGGTTGTTTCTGCCTATTGGCTATTGTGAATCTTGCTGTTAGAAACAAGCACGTACATGTAATATACTTGTTTGAGTACCTGTTTTCAATTTTTTTTTCTTTTTTTCCAGTTTTATTGAGATATGATTGACATATAACGTATTAATTTAAGGTATACAACATAATTATTTGATATATGTGTATATTGTGAAATGATTACCACAATTAGTTAACATCCATCACCTCACATAGTTACAGTGTTTTGTGATGAGAACTTTCAAAATTACTCTCTAAGCAACTTTCAAATGTACACTTGACCCTTGAACAATGTGGGGGCTGGGGGTGCCAACTCTCTGCACAGTTCAAAATCTGCATATAACTTATAGTTGGCCTTCTCTATAGGCAGTTCCTCCATACCCACAGTTTGGCATCTGTGGATTCAACCAACTGCAGATTGTGTAGTACTGTAGTATTTACTGTTGAAAAAAATTCTCATATAAGTGGACCCTAACAATTCAAACCCTTGTTGTTCAAGTTAATACTGTAAAATACAGTATTATTATCTATAGTCACCATAGTGTAATTTTTGTTTCTTCCTGATCAGTCTTGGTAGATCTTATGTTTCTAGGAATTTATCCATTATTCTAGGTTGTCCAATTTGTTAGTCTCCTATGATCTTTTGTATTTCTGTGATATAAGTTGTAATGTCTCTTCTTTCATTTCTGATTTTATTTATTTGAGGCCTCTCTTTTTCTTGGCTAGTCTAGCTAAAGGTTTATCACTTCTGTTTTGTCTTTTGAAAGAACCAACTTTTGGTTTTGTTAATCTTTCCTGTTCTCTTGCTCTCTGTTTTTCCTCTAATCTGTATTATTTCCTTCCTTCTGCTAACTTTGGGCTTTGTTTTTATTTTTTTAGTTCCTTGAGGTGTAAAGTCAGGTTGTTTATTTCAAGTGTTTCTTTTTCCTCAATGTGTATTACTATAAACTTCCCTCTTAGAACTACTTTTGCTGCAGCCCATAAGTTCTAGTATGTTGTGTTTTCACTTTTGTCTCAAGGTATTTTTTAATTTCCCTTTTAATTTTTTTCTTTTGATCCATTGGTTGTTCAGGAATATTTTGTTTAATTTCCATGTATTTGTGAATTTTCCAGTTGTCCTCTTGTTATTATTTCTGGTTTCATACCATTGTGGTGTGAGAAGATACTTGGTATGATTTCAGTCTTCTTAAATCTGCTAAGACTAATTTTGTGGCCTAACATATGATCTATCCTAGAAAATGTTCTCTGTGCACTTGAGAAGAATGTCTATTCTGCTGCTGTTAGATGGAGTGTTCTATTTATGTCTTTTAGGTCCATTGGGCCTATAGTGTTGTTCACATCTGCTATTTCCTTATTGATTCTCTGTCTGGATGATCTACCTGTTATCAGGAGTAGGTATTAAAGTCCCCAACTATTGTTGTATTACTGTTTTATTTCTCCTTTTAGTTCTGTTAGTATTTGCTTTATATATTGAGGTGGTCCTGTTTTCAATTCTTTTGATTATATATCTAGGAGTGGAATTACAGGATCATATGGTAATTCTGTGTTTAACTTTTTTAGGATGTGCAAGACTGTTTTCCACAGCAGTGTTTTGTATTCCTACTAGCAGTGTATGAAGGTTCCAGTTTCTTCATATCCCTTCTAACGTGTCTTATTTTCTGGTCTTTTTTTGGGGGGAGGGCATTTTTAATATAGCCATCCTAGTGAATGTGAAGTGGTACCATATTGTGGTTTTTATTTGCTTTTCCTTAATGGCTAATGAGATTGAGAAACTTTTCATTTGTTTGTTGGCCACTAGTATATCTATTGCCAAATCTGAGGTAATGAGGATTTCCCTCTATGTTTTCTTCTAAGAGTTTTATGGTTTTGGCTCTTCTTTTTATATACGATTTGAGGTAGGGGTCCAGGATCATTCTTTTGAATATGGATATCCAGTTGTTACTGTATCATTTGTTGAAGAGACTTTTTTCCCCCATGGAATGGACTTGGCACCCTTGTCAAAAATCAGCTGCCAGGCTTCCCTGGTGGCGCAGTGGTTGAGAGTCTGCCTGCTGATGCAGGGGACGTGGGTTCGTGCCCCGGTCCGGGAAGATCCCACATGCCGCAGAGTGGCTGGGCCCATGAGCCATGTCCGCTGAGCCTGCGCGTCCGGAGCCTGTGCTCCGCAACGGGAGAGGCCACAACAGTGAGAGGCCCGCGTACCGCAAAAAAAAAAAAAAAAAAAATCAGTTGCCGTCACTGTATGGGTTTATTTCTGGACTATGAATTCTATTCCATTAGTCTCTATGTCTATCCTTATGTCAGTACTGCACTTACAATTATGGTAGCTTTGCAGGTGACATTGAAATCAGTAAGTATGTGTCCTCTAACTTCCCTCCTCCCCAACCACCTTTTTCTTTCCTAATTGCTCTGTTTGGAACTTTCAGTACAGTATTGATTAGCAGTAGTTAAAAGCTGTTGTCCATGTCTTAAGGGGAAGACGTTCAGTTTTTTACCACTGAATATTATGTTAGCTGTGGTTTTTACGTGGTTTATCATGTTGAAGAAGTTTCCTTCTATTCCCAGTTCTCTGAGGGTTTTTATCACAAAATGGTGTTGGGTTTGTCAAGTGCTTTTTCTGTATCAATTGAGATGATCAAGTGGGTTTTTTTCCCCTTTATTCTATTACTGTTGCGTATTATATTAATTGATTTTCTTATGTTGAACTGCTGTGGCTTTCCTGGGGTAAATCCCACCTGATCATGGTACATAATCCTTTTAACATACTTCTTGATTCAGTTTGCTAGTATTTTGTTGAGAGTATTTACATCTATGTTCATAAGGGATTTTGGTATTTAGTTTTCTTCTAATGTCTTTATCTTTGGTATCTGAGTAATGCTAGCCTTATAGAATGAGATAGGAAGTGTTCTTTCCCTTTCAATTTTTGGGGAAGAGTTTGAGAAGGATTTAAATTATTTCTTTTCAAAATGCTTGGTAGAAATCACCAGTGAAGCCATATAGTCTAGGACTTTGTTGGGAAGTTTTGTATTACTGATTCAATGTCTTTATTTGTTGTGGGTCTGTTCAGATTTTCTATGTCTTCTTGAAATAACCTACGTTTGGTAATTTTTATTATAATAAGAATTTGTCCTTATTATCTAGGTCATCTAATTTATTGCCATACAATTGTTTATCCTTGTTATTTCTGTAAGGCCTGTAGCAATGTTTCTCCTTTCATTTCTGATTTTAGTTATTTGTGTCTTTCTTTGTCATTCTAACTAAAAGTTTGTCAATTTTGTTGGTGTTTTCAAAGAACCAACTTTTGCTTTTGTTGATTGCCGCTATTGTTCTTTTCTTCTCTATTTCATTTATCTCCACTCGAATTGTTATTATTTCCTTCTTTCTGGTATCTTTAGGTTTAGTGTACTGTTCCTGTTATAGTTACTTAAGATGTAAAGTTAGGTTATTTATTTGAGATCTTTGTTCATTTTTAATGTGGGTATTTAGTGCTGTAACTTTCTGAGCACTGTTTTCACTGCATCCTATACATTCTGTTTTTTTAGATTTGGTTCTTTTTATTGTAGTTAAACATATGTAACATAAAATTTACCACTGTAACCATATTGAAGTGTACAGTTCTGTTGCATTAAGTATATTCACATTGTCGTGCAGTGATTACCACCATCCATCTCCAGAACTTTTTCATCTTCCCCAACTGATACTCTGTACCCACTAACTACAAACTAATTTCCCTGTTAGTTTGTAGTTTGTAGAATAGAGAATATCCCTATTCCCCCGCTTTTCCTACCTCTGGCAACTACCATTCTACAGGCATACCTTGAAGATATTGCAGGTTTGGTTCCAGACCACCACAATAAAGCAAGTATCACAAAGCTAGTCACATGAATGTTTTGGTTTCTCAGTGCATATAAAAGTTATATTTACACTATACAGTAGTCTGTTAAGTGTGCAATAGCATTATGTGTAAAAAACATATATGCCTTAATTTAAAAAATACTTTATGGCTCAAAAATCCTAACCATCATCTGAGCCTTCAGTGAGTCATAATCTTTTTGCTGGTGGAGAGTTTGAAATATTGTGAGAATTACCAAAATGTGACACAGAGAAACGAAGTGAGCAAATGCTGTTGGAAAAATGGTGCTGATAGAGTTGCTCAATGCAGGATTGCCACAAACCTTCAGTTTGTTAAAAAACAAAGCAAAACAAAAACTCTTCTGTGAAGCTCAATAAAATGACGTGTCTGTGCTTTCTGTCTCTGAATTTGACTACTCTAGGTACCTCATATAAGTAGAATCATACAATACTTATATTGTCTTCTCGTGACTGGTATTTTTCACTTAGTATAATGTCTTTATGGTTTATCCATGTTGTAGCATGTGTCAGAATTTCCTTCCTTTTTAAGGCTGAATAACACTCCATTTTATGCATATACTACATTTTGTTTAACCATTCATCTGTTAGTGGACACTTGGGTTGCTTCCACCATTTGGCTATTGTGAATAATGCTGCTGTAAACATGGATGTACAAACGCCTGAGTCCCTGCTTTGAATTGTTTTAGTTATACACCCAAAAGTGGAACAGCTGGATTACATAGTAACCCTGTTCTTAGTTTTTTGAGGAACTGCCATAGCATTTTCTACAGTGACTGCACCATTTGACACTCTCACCAACAATGCACAAGGATTCCAATTTCTCATTATCCTTCCAACTCTGGTTATTTTCTGTTTTGTTTGTTTTTTGATGATAGCCACCCTAAGAGGTGTGAGGTGTTATCTCATTTTGATTTTCATTTACATTCCTCTCATATTTCATGATGTTGAGCGTCTATTCATATGCTTATTGCCCATTATATATCTCCTTTGAAGAAATGTCTGTTGAAATCTTTTACTTAGTTTTTGATTGAGTTGTTTGGTTTTGTTGTTGTTGCTAAGTTGTAGGAGTTCTTCATTCAGGATATTAATCCTTATCAGACATATGATTTACAAGTATTTTCTCAGTTTGCTGATTTTTTTCCTATTGTTTTTATTTTTATTTATTTATTTGGCCACACTGTGTGGCTGTGGTATCTTAGTTCCCCAACCAGGGATTGAACCCAGGTCCCTGGCAGTGAGAGCACCAAGTCCTAACCACTGGACCACCAGGGAATTCCCTCTATTGTTTTTATATTCTCTATTTGATTTATTTCTGCTCTAGTCTTTATTATTTCTTTCCTTCTGCTATTTTTGGGTTTAGTTTG
The DNA here is from genome assembly GCF_005190385.1 of Monodon monoceros. Lineage (NCBI taxonomy): Eukaryota > Metazoa > Chordata > Mammalia > Artiodactyla > Monodontidae > Monodon > Monodon monoceros. The sequence continues at coordinate 62,882,732 of NW_021703779.1, read as the reverse complement.
TTCTTTGTCTACCCTTGAGGTGAAAGTAAGGTTGTTTATTTGAGATTGTGTAAGTTCAGGCTGCTCCAATAAAATACTGTAGATTGGTGGCTTATAAACAACAGATACTTATTTTTCACACTTCTGAAGGCTGGGAAGTCTAAGATCAAGGTGCCAGGAAATTCAGTGTCTGTTGAGGACCCACTTCCTGATTCATGGACAGCTGTCTTCTCACTGTATCCTTATATGGTGGATAGGCTGAGGGATTCCTCTGGGGTCTTTTTCATAAGGATACTAATTCTATTAATGAGCACCTGTATCTGAGCAATCACCATATCCGTGTTTATTTATCCCTTCATATTAACTTTCATACTTTAATATTTTAAGTTGGCACATACGATAGAAAAACTGAAGAGCAAGTGATTTTTTTTTAGAGCTGGTGTGGTTTTTAAGTGAGTATTCAGAGCACATACTATCTTAATATACTTAATTTCATTACGTGGTCTAAAAACATGTATTATTATGTAATGTAGTTGTCTTTTAATAAGTTTACTTTCAATTTTGATTTATTACTGTTTGAAATTGCGTAAGAACTTCGTGTGAGATTTTTCACTTTATAAAATTTCTGTGAATCAAAGATTTCACTCATAGTCATATGGGAAGGCCAGATATTGTATTCTATCCAAATTTCATTTAAGTAAACTTTATTTACTTTTGGATGACATTTCAAATGGCTGTTAGCTAATGTTTTAATTGCCAGCAAAGGCAGTTGCTTTTTTAAGTACATGAAGTGATTACACATGAATCATAGATTCATCGGATGTTAGCATTGAAATAGCCTTTAGGGGGTAATCTTCTCCATTTTGCGAATCTTACAAAGAGAAACTGAAGAATCATATGCCTGGTAGCATAAAGAGATAATGAATGAATCAGACTTAAAACCAAAATCTCTTAATTTCTAGAATAATGTTTGTCTCACTACATCTTATGTGTTCAACACTTAATCACCTCTTTCAGGGATTCTGATGTAAGGACTCCTGAGAGAGGAAAATCAAGAGAGAGAAACACAGGGATAGATAAAGCTGTCATTTTCTTTTTTCCTGGGCTTCTCTGTCATCAGGACATTCAAAACCAGCTGAAGTATTTTTTTAATTGAAGTATAATTGGCATACAATATTATATTAGTTTCAGATCTACATCATAGTGATTTGATTTATATACATTTTGAAATGGTCATCATGATAAATCTAGTTATCGCTCACCATACAGTTGTTACACTATCATGGACTGTATTCCCTGTGCTGTGTATTACATCCCCGTAACTTATTTATTTTATAACTGGAAGTTTATACCTCTTAATAATCCTGTTCAAATATTTTGCCCACCACCCAACCCCACTTTCCCCTGGCAAACACCAGTTTGTTTTCATGAATCTATGAGTATGTTTTTATTTTGTTCATTCACTTGTTTGTTTTTTAGATTTCAAATATAAGTGAAATCATATGGTAGTTGTCTATCTCTGACTTATTTCACTTAGCATAATTCTGTCTAAGTCCAATCCATGTTGTCACAAATGGCAAGATTTCATTCTTCTTTTGTGGCTGAATAATATTGCATTGTGTATATATATAAAACACATTTTCTTTATTCGTTCTTCTATTGATGGATACTTAGGTTGTTTCCATATCTTGGCTATTGAAAATAATACTGCAGTTAACATAGGGGTACGTATATCTTTTCTAAGTAGTGTTTTCTTTGGATAAATACCCAGGAGTGGAATTGCTGGATCATATGATAGTTCTCTGGTCTTTCTATCCTGTTTCATTGATCTATATTTCTGTCTCTGTGCCAGTACCATACTGTCTTGATTACTGTAGCTTTGTAGTATAGTCTGAAGTCACAGAGCCTGATTCCTCCAGCTCCGTTTTTCTTTCTCAAGATTGCTTTGGCTATTCGGGATCTTTTGTGTTTCCATACAAATTGTGAAATTTTTTGCTCTAGTTTTGTGAAAAATGCCAGTGGCAGTTTCATAGGGATTGCATTGAATCTGTACATTGCCTTGCGTAGTAGAGTCATTTTCACAATGTTGATTCTTCCAATCCAAGAACATGGTATGGTATATCTCTCCATCTATTTGTATCATCTTAAATTTCTTTCATCAGTGTCTTATAATTTTCCGCATACAGGTCTTTTGTCTCCTCAGGTAGGTTTATCCCTAGATATTTTATTCTTTTTGTTGCAATGGTAAATGGGAGTGTTTTCTTAATTTCACTTTCAGATTTTTCATCAATAGTGTATAGGAATGCAAGAGATTTCTGTGCATTAATTTTGTATCCTGCTACTTTACCAAATTCATTGATTAGCTCTAGTAGTTTTGTGGTAGCATCTTTAGGATTCTCTTTGTATAGTATCATGTCATCTGCAAACAGTGACAGATTTACTTCTTTTCCAATTTGGATTCCTTTTATTTCTTTTTCATCTCTGATTGCTGTGGCTAAAACTTCCAAAACTATGTTGAATAAGAGTGGTGACAGTGGGCAACCTTGTCTTGTTCCTGATCTTAGTGGAAATGGTTTCTGTTTTTCACCATTGAGGACGATGTTGGCTGTGGGTTTGTCATATATGGCCTTTAATATGTTGAGGCAGTTTCCCTCTGTGCCTACTTTCTGGAGGGTTTTTATCATAAATGGGTGTTGACTTTTGTCGAAAGCTTTCTCTGCATCTATTGAGATGATCATATGGTTTTTCTCCTTCAGTTTGTTAATATGGTGTATCACGTTGATTGATTTGCGTATATTGAAGAATCCTTGCATTCCTGGGATAAACCCCACTTGATCATGGTGTATGATCCTTTTAATGTGCTGTTGGATTCTGTTTGCTAGTATTTCGCTGAGGATATTTGCATCTGTGTTCATCAGTGATATTGGCCTGTAGTTTTCTTTCTTTGTGACATCTTTGTCTGGTTTTGGTATCAGGGTAATGGTGGCCTCGTGGAATAAGTTTGGGAGTGATCCTCCCTCTGCTATAATTTGGAACAGAAGGATAGGTGTTAGCTCTTCTCTAAATGTTTGATAGAATTCGCCTGTGAAGCCATCTGGTCCTGGGCTTTTGTTTGTTGGAAGATTTTTAATCACAGTTTCAGTTTAGTGCTTGCGATTGGTCTATTCATATTTTCTATTTCTTCCTGGTTCAGTTTCGGAAGGTTGTGCATTTCTAAGAATTTGTCCATTTCTCCCAGGTTGTCCAATTTATTGACATATAGTTGCTTGTAGTAATCTCTCATGATCCTTTGTATTTGTGCAGTGTCAGTTGTTACTTCTCCTTTTACATTTCTAATTCTATTGGTTTGAGTCTTCTTCCTTTTTTTCTTGATGTGTCTGGCTAATGGTTTATCAATTTTGTTTATATTCTCAAAGAACCACAGATTTTAGTTTTATTGATCTTTGGTACCGTTTCCTTCATTTCTTTTGCATTTCTTTCTGATCTGATCTTTATGACATCTTTCCTTCTTCTAACTTTGGGATATTATTGTTCTTCTTTCTCTAATTGCTTCTGGTGTAAAGTTACATTGTTTATTTGAGATGTTTCTTGTTTCATAAGGTAGGATTGTATTGCTATAAACTTCCCTCTTAGAACTGCTTTTGCTGCATCCCATAGGTTTTGGGTCATCGTGGTTTCATTGTCATTTGTTTCTAGGTGATTTTTGATTTCCTCTTTGATTTCTTCAGTGATCTTTTGGTTATTAAGTAGTGTGTTGTTTAGCCTCCATGTGCTTGTATTTCTTACAGATTTTTTCTTGTAATTGATATCTAGTCTCATAGTGTTGTGGTTGGAAAAGGTTCTTGATACGATTTCAATTTTCTTAAATTTACCAAGGCTTGATTTGTGATCCAGGATATGATCTGTACTGTAGACTGTTCCATGAGCACTTGAGAAGAAAGTGTGTTCTGTTGTTTTTGGATGGAATGTCCTATAAATATCAATTAAGTCCATCTTGTTTAATGTATCATTTAAAGCTTGTGTTTCCTTTTTGATTTTCATTTTGGATGATCTGTCCATTGGTGAAAGTGGGGTATTAAAGTCCCATACTATGATTGTGTTACTGTTGATTTCCCCTTTTATGGCTGTTCGTATTTGCCTTTTGTATTGAGGTGCTCCTGTGTTGGGTGCTAAATATTTACAATTGTTATATCTTCTTCTTGAATTGATCCCTTGATCATTGTATAGTGTTCTTCTTTGTTTCTTGTATTAGTCTTTGTTTTAAAGTCTATTTTGTCTGATATGAGAATTGCTACTTCAGCTTTCCTTTGATTTCCATTTGCATGGGATATCTTTTTTCATCCCCTCACTTGCAGTCTGTATGTGTCACTAGGTCTGAAGTGGTCTCTTGTAGATAGCATATATATGGGTCTTGTTTTTGTATCCATTCAGCCAGTCTATGTGTTTTGGTTGGAGCATTTAATCCATTTACATTTGAGATAATTATCGCTATGTATGTTCCTATTCCCATTTTCTTAATTGTTTTGGGTTCTTTATTGTAGGTCTTTTCCTTGTCTTGTGTTTCCTGCTTAGAGAAGTTCCTTTAGCATTTGTTGTAAAGATGGTTTGGTGGTGCTGAATTCTCTTAGCAGTTGCTTGTCTGTAAAGGTTTAAATTTCTCTGTGAAATCTGAATGAGATCCTTGCTGGGTAGAGTCATCTTGGTTGTAGATTTTTCTCCTTCATCACTTTAAATATGTCCTGCCAGTCCCTTCTGGCTTGCAGAGTTTCTGCTGAAAGATCAACTGTTTACCTTATGGGGATTCCCTTGTGTGTTATTTGTTGTTTTTCCCTTACTGCTTTTAATGTTTGTTCTTTGTATTTAATTTTTGATTATTTGATTAATATGTGTCTTGGCGTGTTTCTCCTTGTATTTATCCTGTATGGGACTCTCTGTGCTTCCTGGATTTGATTAACAATTTCTTTTCCCATATTAAGGAAGTTTCAACTATAATCTCTTCAAATATTTTCTCAGTCCCTTTCTTTTTCTCTTCTTCTCCTGGGACCCCTGTAATTCGAATGTTGGTGCGTTTAATGTTGTCCCAGAGGTCTCTGGGACTGTCCTCAATTCTTTTTATTCTTTTTTCTTTATTCTGCTCTGCAGTAGTTATTTCCACTACTTTTTCTTTCAGGTCACTTATCCGTTCTTCTGCCTCAGTTATTCTGCTATTGATCCCTTCTAGATAATTTTAAATTTCATTTATTGTGTTGTTCATCATTGTTTGTTTGCTGTTTAGCTCTTCTAGGTCCTTGTTAAACGTTTCTAGTTTTTTCTCCATACTATTTCCAAGATTTTGGATCATATTTCCTATCATTATTCTGAATTGTTTTTCAGGTAGCCTGCCTATTTCCTCTTCATTTGTTAGGTCTGGTGGGTTTTTGCCTTTCTCCATCATCTGCTCTGTGTGTTTTTGTCTTCCCATTTTGCTTAACTTACTGTGTCTGGGGTCTCCTTTGCGCAGGCTGCAGGTTTGTAGTTCCCGTTGTTTTTGGTGTCTGTCCTCAGTAGCTACGGCTGGTTCACTGTGTTGTGTAGGCTTCCTGGTGGAGGGGTCTACTGCCTGTGTTCTGCTGGATGAGGCTGGATCTTATCTTTCTGGTGGGCAGGTCCACGACAGGTGGTGTGTTTTGGGGTTTCTGTTGCCTTATTATGATTTTAGGCAGCCTCTGTGCTAATGGATGGGGTTGTGTTCCTGTCTTGCTAGTTGTTTGGCATAGGGTGTCCAGCATTGTAGCTTGCTGGTCGTTGAGTGGAGCTGGGTCTTGGCATTGAGATGGAGATCTCTGGGAGATTTTCACTGTTTGACATTATGTGGAGGTGGGCGGTGTCTTGTAGACCAGTGTCCTCATGTTGGCTCTCCCACCTCAGAGTCACAGCCCTGACGCCTGGCTGGAGCACCAAGAACTGGTCCTCCACACGACACAGAATAAAAGGGAAGAAAAAAAGAAAGAAAGAAAGAAGAAAATAAAATAAAATAAAGTAAAATAAAATAAAGTTATTAAAATAAAAAAGTAATTATTAAGAAAAAAATTTTTTAGGTAAAAAAAAAGGACAGACAGAACCCTAGAACAAATGGTAAAAGCAAAGCTATACAGACAAAATGACACACAGAAGCATACACATACACACTCACAAAAAGAGAAAAAGGAAGAAATATATATATATCGTTGCTCCCAAAGTCCACCTCCTTAATTTGGGATGATTTGTTGTCTGTTCCAGTATTCAGCAGATGCAGGGTACATCAAGTTGATTGTGGAGTTTTAATCCGCTGCTCCTGATGCTGCTGGGAGAGATTTCCTTTTGTCTTCTATGTTCACACAGCTCCTGGGGTTCAGTTTTGGATTTGGACCCGCCTCTGTGTGTAGGTCGCCTGAGGGCGTCTGTTCTTCCCTCAGACAGGATGGGGTTAAAGGAGCAGGTGATTCGTGGGCTCTGGCTCCCTCACGCCGGGGGAGGGAGGGGTACGGATGCGGGGCGAGCCTGCAGCGGCAGAGGCCGGCAGGGCGTTGCACCAGCCTGAGGCGCACCGTGCGTTCTTCCGGGGAATTTGTCTTTGGATCCCAGGACCCTGGCAGGGGCGGACTGCACAGGCTCCCAGGAGGGGAGGTGTGGATAGTGACCTGTGCTTGCACACAGGCTTGTTGGTTTCTGCAGCAGCAGCCGTAGCGTCTCATGCCCGTCTCTGGGGTCCGCACTGATAGCCGCGGCTCCCACCTGTCTCTGGAGCTCCTTTAAGCAGTGCTCTTAATCCCCTCTCCTCATGCACCAGGAAACAAAGAGGCAAGAAAAAGTCTCTTGTCTCTTACGCAGCTCCAGATTTTTTCCTGGACTCCCTCTCGGCTAGCTGTGGCGCACTAGCCTCCTTCAGGCTGTGTTCACACAATCAACCCCAGTCCTCTCCCTGCGATCCGACCGAAGCCCGAGCCTCAGCTCCCAGCCCCCACCGCCCCGGTGGGTAAGCAGACAAGCCTTTCGGGCTGGTGAGTGCTGGTTGGCACTGATCCTCTGCAGGAATCTCTCTGCTTTGCCCTCCGTACCCCTGTTGCTCCGCTCTCCTCCATGGCTCCAAAGCCTTCCCCCCTCCGCCACCTGCAGTCTCTGCCCACGAAGGGGCTTCCTAGTGTGTGGAAACCTTTCCTCCTTCACAGCTCCCTCCCACTGGTGCAGATCCCATCCCTATTCTTTTGTCTCTGTGTTTTCTTTTTTCTTTTGCCCTACCCAGGTACTTGGGGTGTTTCTTGCCGTTTGGGAGGTCTGAGGTCTTCTGCCAGCATTCAATAGGTGTTCTGTAGGAGTTGTTCCACATGTAGATGTATTTCTGATGTATTTGTGGGGAGGAAGGTGATCTCTGCGTCTTACTCTTCTGCCAACTTGAAGCTCCTCCCTGATTCTTTTTGCTTTATGTTATTTGGGTTTTTTTGGATTCATTTAGAATATGTCCTTTTAGTTTGATATTCCTAAGTTTGACAGTGAATATGCCTAGATGGTAGTTTTTAATTTTTCCTTTTGGCACTCTGTGTACTCTTGTAATATGAGATCTTTCATCTTTAATCTTGGTGTATTTAACCTCTTATTTCTGTAAATATTTTTTTCTCAACATCTTTTTTCTTAGCATTATATTAAATAGATGTTAATATACTTTTGTGTTTATCTTTTGTTGCTTTAAAAATATAATGTTGCTACTCTTTTTAAAATCCTTATTCTACCATGTACCTCCTGCCCCAGACTCTTTCTTCCTAGACTTTTATTCTTTTTTTTAATATCTTTATAGAAGTATAATTGCTTTACAATGGTGTGTTAGTTTCTGCTGTATAACAAAGTAAGTCAGCTATACATACACATTTAACCCCATTTCTCCTCCCTCTTGCATCTTCCTCCTACCCTCCCTATCCCACCCCTCTAGGTGGACACAAAGCACTGAGCTGATCTCCCTGTGCCACACGGCTGTTTCCCACTAGCCATCTGTTTTACATTTGGTAGTGTATATATGTCCATGCCACTGTCTCACTTCGTCCCAGCTTACCCTTCTCCCTCCCTGTGTCTGCAAGTCCATTCTCTACATCTGCGTCTTTATTCCTGTCCTGCCCCTAGGTTCTTCAGAACCTTTTTTTTTTAGATTCCATATATGTGTGTTAGCATACAGCATTTGTTTTTCTCTTTCTGACTTGCTTCACTCTGTATGACAGTCTCTAGATCCATCCACCTCACTGCTGATAACTCAATTTCATGTCTTCTTATGGCTGAGTAATATTCCATTGTATATATGTGCCACATCTTCTTTATCCATTTATCAGTCGATGGACACTTAGGTTGCTTCCATATCCTGGCTATTACAAATAGTGCTGCAATGAGCATTGTGGTACATGACTCTTTTTGAATTATGGTTTTCTCAGTGTATATGCCCAGTAGTGGGATTGCTGGGTCATATGGTAGTTCTCGTTTTAGTTTCTTAAGGAAGCTTCATACTGTTAGACTTTTATTCTGTCTCCTGCTTGCCCTATTAGCTGTTGCTCCAGGCATGTGCAGGTAGTGTATATACTTTATATACTTTATGTAGTTTATATACTTCCAACAAACAACACTGAACACAGCTCCAGCCTGAAGAGAGTTCTGAAACGTGCAAAACAAGGTAAGCCCCTGAGCCAGGTGTTCAGGAAGCTGCCAGACCAGTCAGAAGACATAATCAAAATTCTTTGAGAACAAGGCTTACATTTACCCCTCTGGTAGCAGCCAGCCATACCAGGAATGAGAGATACCATCCATCCCCATAGCTACCTCTGATCTGGGGAATGGGATATGAGAGGTGAGTATGCACAAATGTCATAATGCTCTCTGCTGAAATTTAGCAATTTCTTTCCTCTTTATGTACTCCCTGGTTGTTATATGGTTTTTTTTTATTAGATTCCAGAGTTCTAAAAATTGTTTTTGTCAGTTTTTGACAACTTAATCATTGTTTTAGCGGAGGTACACTTTTTTACTCTGCTGCTTTTGGTGATGTCACTCTTTGTATTTAACATCACAATTGCATTGATACTTTTACCAAAAAATCCCAAACAACACCACATCTTCCTTGTTAATAACAGAAAAATTAACCTAGACATTTCAAGGTTATCAATCAGGAAGAGTAAAATCACTAGGTCCAGTGACATTGTTGGTATTATTAGTATTGATAATGTTAGAAATGTCCATCTCCATTCCACTATTTACTAGCTGTATGAACTTGAGCAAGGCAGCCTCTCTGAGCCTCAGTATCTAGTTTGTAAAATGGGAATAATAATAATAGTAGATATGTTGTAGGATTGTAGTGAGAATGAAATAAGATAATGTAGTGTTGGGCAGAAGGCCAGCCAAATAATGATTGCTTAGTGAACGGTAACTGCTGTGGTTCTTACTAAAAATGATTATAGTATAGCTGCTTCTAATCCATGTTGCATCATAATGCAAAAATACCTTAGCAAACTAAGATCCAAATTAAAATATGAAAAGTGGATAAAATATTGATTCTAAACTACCCTGACCTTCAGTGAATCAGCTGTTCTGTTCTGGGCTAAGCATCTCCAGGGATGAGCTAAAATTGAATGGTATTTTTGGGTGGATGATGGTAGGAAGGCCGTCAAGATATATCTTACCTTTGCATTTGCCTTGCTGTGATATTTATGCCTGCATCTGTTAGCTTTAGACTATAAACTCCTAAAACTTGAGGAACACATTTAAATTTTTGTTGTGTGCACTATGTAAGTTAAAAACCTTTTTATATTGCAACAGTGTATCCAATTTAGGAAGGTTGATATGGCAGTTTATAGCAAGGTTTGTTTACTCTTGGAACATTCTTAGAGTGACTTTAAGGCTCTAGGTGCTTCTTTTGAAGGCATTTAGAAAAATATACTGCTCATAAAGTGCTTCTAAGAGAGCTGTCAAGTTTCTTCCCAGCATTATTTGAAAACAACTGTTCTAGTCATTGTATGAATTATGGTCACCTTATGAATTTCAAAGTGCAATTGAAAAGAAGAATGGATATTTTTAGAAAAAACTCTTGACAGGTTTTCAGGGCTCATATAGATAAATGAGAGGTAGCAAAATTAAGACATTTTTGTGTATATATTTTTGAAGGGGTGCGATATCTTTTGAAAAGGTTCCTTTTGTTTTCATTTGAGAAACTAAGTCAATTGTTTTGGACAATAATTGTGTTACCAGAAATACACATTTGTGTTCCATATCTTGTCTCTGTTCAATAAGACCATGAGGAGATAATGAAGTAGAGGTTAGCAGCCTTCTCAGGTTTGAGTGCCATTAGCAGTACTAAACTAACAAAAAAAAAGGCAGAAGAGAAAGAGAAATCTACGAACACATAAGAGAGCAAAGGTAGCAAAGAGATAAAGAGTAGTTACCCATGTTGAGGGGAGTGGCACATTGCTATCAGCCTGAAATGTGCGTATTTACCTACCTCTGCAGCAGAAATTAACTTTTAGCATGCTAGAAAGAGACTATGGATAAGCCAAAAGGAATTTAAAATGCACAAAACCAAGTACCTTCTTCAAAATACCTTTTCCATCTAGTGCTCAGCAGGAACTCATTAGGTATCATTTGTAAGCCCTGGAGTTGAGTTTATATCAGTACTTTCAGTATGTACCTGTGTTAATAAGCAAAAATTATGTCACATATTTCCTACCAAAGGACTGCCTGTTATTAGATTTTCTTGGAGTGCATATAAAGAAAGCTAAAGTATTTTGGATATGACTTGCATAGGTGAGCCTTGCAGAATGACCCAAGTAAATGAAAATCCTATCTTGTATGAGTTTAGGGTAATTTTCCAGGTAATTTGGTCATCAGTGGCAATCTGATACATCTGTAAAAGGCAACAAACATAAATGAGAGCTTTTACAGAAAAGTATAACTAAACAAAGTGGCAGGTCTGCTACTGATTCAAATGGTCCAGCTATGGAACTGAAAGTTAAGAAATGTGCTTGAGAGTTTTCTTCCGCCTCCATATTAGTAAACATAAAGACTGAAAGTTGAAACTGTAAAGTAGCAAAAATATAGGTCCAATTCTACTTTCTCAACTTCTTTCGCATTATCTCAGCATTCCAGCTGCAGTGTGAAATGTATGGTAATGTCTCCATTCTGTGCACAAACACAATAGGGCTAGGAATCTTAGAAGCACTGAGAGATTCATACCAATTTCCTAAAGTTCTAATAAACGAGCCCAGTGAAATAATTCACTATTAAATGTGTCTAAAATATGCCCTTGGTGAATTACTTTTAGTGTGATAAGGTTCTCTTTATGCGTTTTCCCTCCCCTAATTTCATGATTTAAAATGAATTGGTTCCGAAGGTTTTTTTTTTTGTTTTGTTTTTGTTTTTTTTTTTGCCGTACGCGGGCTTCTCACTGTTGTGGCCTCTCCCGTTGCAGAGCACAGGCTCCGGACGCACAGGCTCAGCGGCCATGGCTCACGGGCCCAGCCGCTCTGCGGCATGTGGGATCTTCCCGGACCAGGGCACGAACCCATGTCCCCTGCATCGGCAGGCGGACTCTCAACCATTGCGCCGCCAGGAAAACCCTCTGAAGGTTTTTGTTGTTGTTTTTCTTTCTTTTTTTTCTACGTCTTTATTGGAGTATAATTGCTTTACAATGGTGTGTTAGTTTCCGCTTTATAACACAGTGAATCAGTTATACATATACATATGTTCCCATATCTCTTCCCTCTTGCGTCTCCCTCCCTCCCATCCTCCCTATCCCACCCCTCTAGGTGGTCACAAAGCACCGAGCTGATCTCCCTGTGCTATGCGGCTGCTTCCCACTAGCTATCTATTTTACGTTTGGTAGTGTACATATGTCCATGCCACTCTCTCACTCTGTCACAGCCTACCCCTCCCCATATCCCCAAGTCCACTCTCCAGTAGGTCTGTGTCTTTATTCCCGTCCTACCCCTAGGTTCTTCATGACATTTTTTTTCCTTAAATTCCATATGTATGTGTTAGCATACGGTATTTGTCTTTCTCTTTCTGACTTACTTCACTCTGTATGACAGACTCTAGGTCCATCCACCTCCTTTCTTTTTTAATACTTTTTAACATTGTCATTAGTTTTTATTGCCCTGAATTTGGCAAATGCCTTGTAACTCTTTGTTACTTTATTAGTAAACAGCATGGAATTTCACACCGCTTAGATGAAACATATGAAGCAGAGCACAGGTTTCATGATGACAAAAATGTGATGATAAATGAGTTTCTTATATGAATGGGGAACAAGGTCTAAACTTTCTTCACAGAAGTTGCCTAAACAAACATAAAAACTATGAAGAGTTTTTGCACAAACTGCTAAATAGGCCTTGCTGCTGGTGTTATGCCCTCAGAGATGTAAAAATTTGGTAGATAAAAGGAAAACTGGTTTAGGAGGAGGGGACTTCTGTGGATAATTTTTGTTCATGAGTTGATTTTCTGTGATGGTGGTGGTGGTGATTTTTTTGTGGAGGTGTTTTCTTTTGTTTTGCTATGGCGTTCTCAGAATCCTTAGAGGCTGCAGGGATTTTAGAAATCATCCAGAGCAGGAGGTGGCTGTAGGGAATTTTAGAAATCATCTAGAGCAGGAATCAGCAGTCTATGGCCATTGAGCCAAATTCAGTATGCCACCTATGTTTGCAAGGCCTCTGTGCTAAGAATTTTTTTTACATTTGTTAATGGTTGGGAAAACAATCAAAAGAAGAATAATTTTTTTGTGACAGATGACAATATGGAATTCAAATTTCAGTGTCTGTAAAATAAGTTTTTTTTGTTTTGTTTTTTTTGTTTGTTTGTTTGTTTTTTGCGGTACGTGGGCCTCTCACTGTTGTGGCCTCTCCCGTTGCGGAGCACAGGCTCCGGACGCGCAGGCTCAGCGGCCATGGCTCACAGGCCTAGCCACTCCAGGGCATGTGGGATCTTCCCGGACCGGGGCACGAACCCGTGTCCCCTGCATCGGCAGGCGGACTCTCAACCACTGCGCCACCAGGGAAGCTCTGTAAATAAAGTTTTATTTGAGCACAGCCACACTCATTCATTTGTGTGGCACAAAAACAGCTGTGGCTGTTTTTGTGCCACAGTGACAGAGTTGAGTAGTTGTGACACAGATTATGTGCCTGCAAACTCTAAAATATTTGCTTTCTGGCCCTTTAGAGAAAAAAAATAGCCAATCCCTGTTCTGGAGGCATCAAATTTTTTAGCAATATAGTTCAACCTGATGGTTTTGTGGTTTAATGAATGAATACTTAGGTGATGCGAGCTGCCCAAGATCTTTAAGCTATTTGTTCATTTATTCATTCATTCAACACACATTTATTGAATATCTAACACAATGAAGGAAATCCTTTTATCCTTCAACTTACAGTTGAGAAATATAGTTACAAAATCTAAGAAGTCAGTCTAACATTTTCTCTCCTCTCCCTCTCCCCCTCTTACCCCTGAGGTCCCCCCCACACCTCGCCCATTACTTCCTCTTCTTTTCTCCATACCCCTCCCCCTACAGCTAGTTTATAAGAAGTTGGGAAGAAAACCAAGTTTAAATAACATTTATTTCAGACTTTTAAACTTTTAAAGTAAGTTAAATGTAATTTTAAATTATAAGTTTCTCTTTAAAAATGTATCAAGAGCTTAATTTTAAATGTTTTAGGTTTATAATGATCAGATGATAACAATATTCATGCATGACTGTTTGATACTGTTAAGCATTACATGCAACATGGATGGATAATTGTAAACTTAGTTCTGATTCCAAAGCCTCAGGAATGCAGAATATATAATTGACTCCAAAATTCCTGATGGGTTGACAATTTATAAATTGCTCTTTAATCTCTGTTTATTATTAGGTAATTCTTCAAGTGTTATAAACACTGAACATAACTTGTATTATGAAAGCTAACTATTCTAAAAAAGGATGCAATCATATTTAATAATCACTAAAGAGTTATTTAATAGGATTATTTTTAGTAAAATTGAATTTTTACCTTAAAGGAAAAATGCAACTGTAATGGAATAGGTTTTGATTTTATTAGCCTCCGATGCTTGAATCTTAGTCTCATTTACGTGGAGGTAGTTCTGTCTGCTAGATTGATGGTTTTAGTGCTGATAAAATTTTTGTAAATAATAATTGAATGTTTACACAGAGCAAGATATTGTACCTATGCAGTTGTCTATCGAGGATTAATATTTTTATTAATTAGTGGACAGATAGTTCTGTTCTAGATAAGAGCATATACATTATTATGCCTGGATGCCACAGATGACTTTTAGGTTCTTCCAGAATTTCTTCTTTTTTTAGGTAAAATAAAATGACTCTCTTACGTTTGTTAGTGTAAGGTAGATAGCTAGTGGGAAGCAGCCGCATGGCACAGGGATATCGGCTCGGTGCTTTGTGACCGCCTGGAGGGGTGGGATAGGGAGGGTGGGAGGGAGGGAGACACAAGAGGGAAGAGATATGGGAACATATGTATATGTATAACTGATTCACTTTGTTATAAAGCAGAAATAAACACACCATTGTAAAGCAATTATACCCCAATAAAGATGTTAAAAAATAAAATAAAATAAAATAAATAAATAAATAAATAAAATGACTCTCCAGTGTTTTAACTTACATGCCTTTTCAAATGGACTGGCAGATTGTCATTTTCAGAATACTGCATTTGTATGGTATCTGAACAGTAGTCATGTCTGTTATTTTCAGTAATATATGTTTTATTTCTGTGTGTGTCTTTGGAGGGATGGTGTTATAAATAAATTCAGAGGCTAGATTTATTGAAGAAATAAACACAAGCTTCTCAATTAAGATTTTAAAAATCCAATTAATAACTGCAGCATTTTCATTTCATTCCATAAAAATCACAGAATTTTAGAGTTGAAAGGGACCTTAGAGAGCATCTAGGCCAACCCTCTAATTTTCAAATCAAGTTTCAAAGAATTAATCATCTTGTTTTCCATTGTTGCCCTCCTCCATTTAAGTTTTTGTTGTTGTTGTTGTTGTTGTTGTTTTTGCTATAAACCCCTTCCTTCAGAGTTTTAAAAAGTAGAGTTAATCCCTAACTTACAAATATATTGTGTTTCAGAAGTGTTTGTAAGTCTGTTGTTTAGAAGTCAGAACATTTATTTTCCATAGAAACAATATTTTAATTAGTGGTGGGACTAGCCCTCAAAAGGAATTAACACATTATGTGACTGTTGTTTTTGTTTTTGCTTTTGCAATGAAAGATGTTTTAAATAATCAATGTTGATTTTCTCTGGGGAACAGGAAGGAGATGGCATTGTAGAGGAGCATGTCAGGGGCTTTCTTTTTATCTGTTATTTCTTAGGTGGGGTAGCGAATACATATTGTGTTCATTATATTGTTTCCTGAACTTTTTATATGCTTGATATAGTTCATAATTTTACAATGCTATCTTAGTAATAGAAGTTCAGTTTGAATGTGAACATTTAAAAATTATTTACCTTGAATCCTGATGCATAAGGGAAACATGGTTTGATTAGAGAAGGATAAAGAGATAGCTAGAAATTTTGAAGGGGTTTTATGGGTACTTTCAAGGGCTTAGATTTTTTGATAAATTACCTTTATTTTGACCAATATCATTTTAGAAAGTATGTTTTTGCTGTTAATTTAAGTGTGTCACCAACATTTATCTTTTACCTATTGGCCATATATAGGCAACGTTTCGAGAGAGAATAAAGCAGGTGGATAGTCATTGTGAGATAACTGGGTAAATTTTGAAAGGCAAAGAAGATTAAATTGCATATGCATGTGCAGACATATGCGAGATCTTGCTTGAAATATAGTTACTTGAACTGGGGGCTTATGAAAAATAGGAAAATGAGGGAGTAAAGCTTGTATGAGGTCTGAATAGGGTGAAAGGCAGTGAGGGAAACAATTGAGTTAAGCACCAGAAAGGTATCATTGACAGTAGAATGCTTATAGAGGTTTGAGGGTACATGGCATGTTGTAGGAGGTTGGGTTTGGCAAGACAGTGTGCAAATAGCTATTAGTATTTTTGAAATTTTTATAATTGAGGAATGCCTTATGTATTTACAAGTGTACGTAAACAGAAACCGCTACCATTCATTACATTCTAGAAAACAACTGAGTTAATTTTCTCAGTAATTTGGTTAGCTTTTTTGTGTGTATGGAGGTTGTTTTTTGGTTGATTTAATTTTTGCTCTTTTGCAGTATACAACATTGACTTTTATATAATGACATTAATCCATTTGTACAACTCATGTATAGCTTAGCAAAAACCTAAGTATTACCTGCCTTTTGAGAGATTCTTGACCTAAGAAGCAAATTTTTCTTCACTAAATTGATGGTGCATTTTAGAAGGATGTGTGTCCATTCTACAGATGTCTATTTTTTATTCTGCTTTCTTTCAACTCCACTTCTGGAATATTATCAAGACAAAAAATTGGCCCAAGAATCCATCACCTGGTTATAAACCTTGGCAAAAGTGATCTTGTGACCAGTGTCTAAATTTAGCATTCACATTAAGACTAAAGAGGGAGCACACACAAGGTAGAACATAATAAAATACAGTAAAGAGAGGAGTGTTTGAAAAGTGCATAGAAGCCATTTAAGAAAGCAGTGGGGTTAAAAACTTCATAGGAGGCCTTCAGAAACAAAGAGAAACCTAGAGAGAAAGAGGGCAGAAAGAAAGTACAATTTGACACTTTTAATGGGTAATATAATTTACTTTATATCTGGACCACACATTTAATTTTTACCTTTTTAGATATGTATTAGAAACATAACCATCTTTCTAATATTGGCTATGGTTTTACTTTTATGTATGTTTATGGACAATAAATCTATGAACATTAACTGTCCACTCTGAAACTTCTTCCCTCTTTTTTCTTCTCTTCTGCAGATCTCAGAGTCATTAAGACATACCACATGGCAGAGACTAGGAAAAGGCAATTCAAGACAGTTATTAGACGCTACAAGGGTAAGATGAAGCAGACACTTCTACATATAGCTAGGAAAAAGGTGTAAGCCCTTGGAGCATTTTCCAGTTTATACTACATATTTTATATTTTCCAAATAATTTCCCTTTTTGTTTTTTTTCTAAGTACTGGCAAGATGAATAAGAAGATATGTTTTTGCTACTGGAAATGGAGAAAGAAATCTTGATATTTTTCTACTCCTGAAGAAATCTGTCTGAATCTCTTGAGATCAATGCCAACTAGAGTAATGTTTTTAGAAAGCTTTTATAAATGTAATGGCAGCTTGTTTACGCTTAAATTTATCCTGGTAATTTGTATGTGATATATGGAATGCTGTACATTTTTCAAGTGATTAAAGTTTCTTTACCTTAGAAGATGTTCAAATATCAGAATATCAAGGGACTGTAAGCTTATTAGAGCCTGTGGGGTAAAGTCATATGAGTTTACATGTTGATGAGGGTTATTTTTCATTGCTAATGTAAGTGAAAGACGCCTTTAAAAATTCTCAGTGCTTTAAAATGAGACAAATAAATCTCCAAGATAGAAAGACTAGAAAATTAGAAGACAGTCTAAGTCCTGAGTACTTCCTTTATTTTTTCTTTTTGATTAACAATTATTTGCCATTAAGGTACAAAGCATTGTTCTGATTTACGCAGAAGCTGTAGAAATGAATTAGATTTTCCATTATTTAAAATTTTAAGTTAAGGTGCTCCATCTTCTCATTGTTTATAACACCACTGTATATTTATATTTTAATCTTTTGCTGTTTTGAAGACCTCATTATCTTGTGTGTTATTTACTAGACCCCTTGATGTAACATTGCTCAGTCTTTTAGAGGGAAAAAATGTCACAAAGTGACATTGTCACACTAAATATTACCTTTCGATGTTTTCCCTTTCAACATGCTTTAAGATTGTTGATCCAAAAATCAGTAACCCATTTATGGCAGTTATGTTTTTGGGTCTCAACTGGTGAGAACAAGAAGGCACTTTTGCTTTCTGTAATTCCATTTTCATAGCTTGGTCCAGAGCTGATAACACTTAGGATTCAGTATTGATACACGTTTGTGTTTGTAAAAAACTATGCCCTTGTTCATTAATTATGGATTATTATGGCTACTGAAGAAGCATTATTATATCCATGTAGTTAAGTAATTTTTTGAGGAAACACTTTAAAATTAGTAAGCCTAAATTTTAAGCCTAATCTTTGCTATCTTTTCAACTATTATATTTTCTCAAATGATTTACTTTTTATATTTTTCTAACCTGAGCAGTAATCTAGGGCCTTTAAAAAATTATAATAGGCAAGATATTTGAATATTTTCAAGACTAGTTGGGAAATTTATAGATAGCTTTGTTTTATAAGCTAATTCAACAAGCCCATGTACAAGACACTGTGGTATGGGCCATGGGAGATACAAGGATAAAAGAGACTGTCCCTAATCTTAAGAATTTACCATATAGTAGTAAAGACAAAACATGTATGCAGATTACTCTAGCATAAGATAGACTGTGAAGAAGTAAATTGTACTTTGTTTCTAAATATATATATTTGTAAGCCAGAATAATAAGAAAAAGAATCAGTTATGTAAGATCAACTATATTAAATTGTAAAGCAAAAATGTTATACACATGGAAAGCAGGTGGGATAGAATTAATTAACTGTATTATATACTTGCCAATGATAGAGTTATGGGCTACACAGTACCTTAGTAGCAAATGACGGTAAGAAAGCTGGTATAAGTCAAATAGAAGTATATTACAAGTTAAATCTTTTAAACATTAATTTCAAAAACTATGTAGAGAAAGTAACTTCTGTATGAGTAATTTGTTATATCTCAATATTCTTTGTATAAATGTATCTGTAAGTTTATTATGAAGGTGTTTTACTTAGCTATGCTAGGCTCAAAGGTGTGCCTCTGAATTTGTTGGGGGGGGACATACATTAGATCAGATTTTTAAAGATCTGAAATTCTTGAATAGCTAATGGATGGCTTGGTATCATCTTCAACTAGGTTCTTCAGGTATGGCCACTGATAGAAAAGAGGACATGTTGGCATGGTCACGCAGGAGGAGGACTCCACACAGACCCGAAAGAAGGGGTAAGAGACAATAACAAGTACCTGGAAATTCTTATAGCTGATTGGAAGATAGATATATTAAAGATTGTTATATTACAGAATATTTTGATTGACTCATGTAACTGCAGGTTTTCTAATACAAAACCATATGAATTGACCATGGTTATATAGATGAGATTTTCTCAAGCTTAAGACAAAAAATATCGTGATTGACTAAAAAAGAAGAAAAGTTAGTTACCAACCTAAATACTTTAGTTCTTTATTTTAAATAGCATTGGTTGTGGTTATTTGTTATATAATCTAGCATTATATATAGATAAATTACATTTAGCTCTTACAAGTAATGTGTATGTGTTAAGGTTAATGTTTTCCCTTCTATACTCTTGGTTTAAAAAGATTCTAGAATGTCCCCTAGCTTCATGGTAAATCCTCCATTTACCTGATCCATTTATTTAATTATCCATATTCTTTATCATTATCATTATACAGACAAGCTAAACAGTAGGGCCACTGAAATCAAAAGATTTAATTGCACTACACTTTTTCTAAGTGAGTGAAACTGTCATTGGAATACTGTTATACAATTCTCCATCTGGTCCTCTTTCTCTAAGCTTGCCTTTATTATCTTCCTCTAACTTCACCCAACCAGTATATGCATGGTATCTCTAAGTAGAAATGATATTTTCAGGTTTATTGGCAAGTGAACAAATTTTATGTAAAAGTGCTCTCTAAATTGTAGAGATAAATAAATTTTATTTTATTGGTGCGAGGTGATTGGTAAGAAAACCTTTCCAGTGTTTTTCTCCCTGTTTCTTTAATCCCCCATGTAGCTTCTTTCACAGAACTCAAAACACATCACATTCATGTTTCTATCCCATTTTTACATATTAACATTTGTCCTGGTTGTCTTTAGAAACAACAAAGTATTATAAAATAGAATTTTAAAAAATTAATACAAATACTGAAATTTGTTTATCCATATATTATGGATATATGGATATGGCATAATATATCGTTAGCATGATATTTGTCAGCTTTCAAGATTGTCACGAAGGCCTCTTAAGGATAGTTTATAAGTAATGCTCTAAACAGACCAAAAATATGTTGACTAATACAGGAAAAGCAGTCTTAGACTCAAGCAATATAAACT
Source organism: Monodon monoceros (assembly GCF_005190385.1). Taxonomy (NCBI): domain Eukaryota; kingdom Metazoa; phylum Chordata; class Mammalia; order Artiodactyla; family Monodontidae; genus Monodon; species Monodon monoceros. Next base: position 62,862,531 of record NW_021703779.1, on the reverse strand, counting down.
TCAAGTTAGATTCTTTATTCTCCAGTAAAATAAAAACAAAGCAAAAATCATTGTAAATCTTTATATTTGATCTCTTCTTTATCGTTTGTTCCCTGCCATCTTTGTGTTACTTTAGCCTCATTAGCTAAAAAGAATCATAGGATAATAGAGCATGAAGGCTACACCAGAAAAGAGGCAATATGGAGTTGAAGTTAAAAGCCTGAGCTCTGGAGCCAGACTGCCTAGATTTGAATCTTGGCTCCATCATTTCCTACTGGAATGACCATGAGCAAGATACTTAATCTCTGTATGTATCAGTTTCTTCATCTTTAAAATGGGGCTGATAATCATAGCAAAGGGGATTTGAATGAGTTAACTCCTCACACCATGCAAAGCTCTTGAATAGTGCCTGTCACACAGTAGGCAGTAAATATTAGCTGCTGTTACTGTAATGTGAGATTGTTAAGTCCTATACTCTGCTGTTGTCCATTCATTTTAAAAGTATGTATTATTGAATACCTGCGTTGTGCGTAACTCTATGTTAAGTAAATGGAGATACAGTAATGAGCAAGACACAGTCCCTGCTGTTGAGAAACTTAACAGTTTAGATGGCAGAATATCTAAACTACCATGTAGAAGTTTTATCACTGACAAGTTATAGATTTTTACCTTATAACCAACTGAAACTTTTACCACTTCACTTTCTATGCATTTCTACTTGTATGTTCTTAAGCATTAATAATGCTACTCAGAAGATATTTAAATCATTTGTTTATCCAATGTGGCTATAGTAAAGGGGTTGTGAAAAAAGAGTGGCGGTTTCAATATTTGGAAGCTCCTGTTGTTAAAATAGATGAATTAAAGTCTTACTTGTTTTATAATAGAATCTTCAGATTTTTAAAGGATTTTGGAACTTTGCTCCTGCATTTAAACTTTATTATGTGCCTTTTTGGGAGAAGCATCTGTTAGTAAATTTAGGTAATCCTGTGCTCATAATAAATACACGAATAATGCAGAGCTTAATATAAGGACTGCTTCCTGGACTTTGCTTGACATGTTCTTTTTTTAATGTTAGAAACATATCCTTATTGATTAGATATATTGCCAGAAGCTAGTAGTATTGAAAGAGAGATTAGCATTTACTAGAGCAATCAGAGGCTTTGATATAAATATTGATATAATCAAAGAAGTGAAACAGCAACTTAGCGTGTTAAAAAATGGAGGATTGGAGAGAAAATGGAATAATAAGCCTCCAGGCTTGTTAAAATGAGTGGACACACAGACCAGTGGACAAGAATACCTGTGTGACATGGAGAGGCCATTTTTCAGCTCTGATTACATCCATCATCAAGCAGCCTTATGATCTTTATTTGATTTCTCAAATTGACTTCCCTTTGAGATAGAGAATTCACTGAGTGGCCAATGCAAATATCAGTCAACTTGGTAGTTTTTTAAATTATAAATTATTAAATTGACTGTTGGGTTCAAATCCATCTCATATATAGAATAAGCCATTTTTTTCCTAGGGCCTTTTCGCTGCCAGATAAGCTCTTCATTGCAGTTTCAGACCAACAGAGCTTAGAAAACAAACTTCGAGGTATAGAGAAAGCAACAATAATTGCAAAGCTTTTCCTGACAATTAATATATCTTTCCTCTCCCACCCATAAACTCATATGCTTATATACCCAATAATGTGGGAAAAGTTTTTCACTTACTTTCTAGATTTTTCCATTAGATATCTACTCAGATTTCTTATCTTTTGACCTAGCTTTTATCAAGCCACTGTTATCCCTAACAGTATTGAAGTAGTGGTTAAAATTATTCCTTTAATTGCAGTTAGTTATCTTTAGCTTGGATTGAAGAGACAGTTCTTTGGATGGCTTGCATATCCTTGAAATTGTGGGCATTTCCAAAGTCTCTGCTAAATTAGTTCTTTAGAGAGAAAACATTCAGCCTATAGCCCACATTTATACAAAACAAATAGCATCCAAAAATTTTTGGTATATTTATTTTCTTCCTCTCCATAAGTTTTGCCCCCAAGTAGTTTCCTTCTAAACCAATCCCTTGATTCTGTGAGTTAGAACATTTCTTGCTAGTGAAATTTAGAATGTCTCTAAAACCAGAATTCTTATATAAATTCACCTTGCCAGAAAAGGTGATTCTGCTACCTTTATCAAAAATCTGTTTTTTTTCTTACTCTTTCATTTTCCTATCGAAGCCCAGTGGGCTCCACTCCCTTGAAATGAGTGGACTTTTGGTAGAAAAAATTGTTCTTGCTTCAGTGCTAAACAGCCTTTTCTGGTGAGAAATATGAAATCACTGACTTGAGAAGCAAAATGTATTCAGTTTATCAATATACAGTTATCTGTAATATCTGAGAATTCTACCAGGTGAGCTGCTCCAGGTGTGTTTTAATTTTTTACTTGTCCTTTTTGTGCCCTGTCCACATGGTTATTAGCTATAGGTATTCACTTAGAGTACTTATGACTATGAGCAACTGCACCTTTCCCTCAGGTCATGCTGTTAAATTGAGCAGTGCTGCATATAAGCAGTACAGTTTGTGGCTTTCCAGTTATACACTATTGGGTCAGGTACTTCCAGTGTTACTTTCATGTTTGTTTTTGGCCTACTGTGCTGTTTCAGCTCCCTGTGTACAAGTAGATATTCCTTTCATTATTTTTTCTTACCTGCCCAGCCTCATAAAGCTTATTAAGCTATATATTAATACCAAATAAATAAATATTTAAAAATCCATGAAAAGTTGTGATGACTTAATAAATCGAGCATTTAGGTGTTCCTCCTGGAACTTGTCCTCATGTGCTTAAGAATAGTTAATTCATTAATTGAATAAATATTTATTGAGCATTGTTTCTAGTATCAAGCAAGTTTCTTCTCTGGTACCTGCTGTTTTCTTTTTGTCCAGCTTGTTTTCACTTACTTTCATCTCTTCTTTGATAGCTCTCTGATGTCTCCAAACCTTTTCTTCCAAACTCATTTCTAGGGGGAAAAAAATTCAGTACAATTTTGTTATCATTCAAAGATCTTAGTGAGCCAATTTGAATTCCTTCTTTTGTTACTCTTGTGTTTTTATTATGAAACTAATTGCTTTCCTTTATTATGGCTAGCTAATTCCAGTATATAGTTGAGACCTTTCTAAAAACTTTTATTCCTCATACTAACGTAGTAGTAGTTTTACAGTGTAATGGGGCTTAAAATATCAGTTTCATGTTTTGAACTTGAGGCTATCTAGCTACAGCAAGAAGGCCACATTGTATATGATAGCAGAGGAGGAAAGTAGATTGACTCCTACTTTTACAGGCTTTTTAATATTTCTATAGTGTTCATTTTAGAGAACTTTTATTATCATGATGTAGTAATCACAGTTATGTTTTTAAAACAACTTCTAAATTTTATGTACTGTGAAAATTATAAAAGTTAAAGAATTTCATAAAATTTCATATTTTCTGTTTATGTGTAAGCAAGGCTTAAAGAAAAACTACTATAATATCAACCGTTGATTACTTCAGGGATTTTGACCCTTGAGAAAGAACTTTCTTTTCTTAAATCATTGGGTTTTTTCCCCCTATACTATAATATAATTACTCCTTACATAGTGTGTTTTCAAATAATTCAATTTCTTGTCATCCTCCTTGATCATTTCCTACGTTTCTCACCTTTTCTTTAAGAATGTGATTTTAAAATGGTGTATATGCTATTTGTATTGCTCAGCCTGAAATGGAAAGATGAGTTGATGTGAAGATGATATCTGATTCAGCCTTAAGCTGCGACTGGTCTCTTTTCAGCTTTAGATAAGTCTTTTGTCTTTCAGGATTACCATTGGGTGTCCAGTATGAATTAACTGTGGTGATTTTGAAAGGGGGTATATTATCTTTCAGGATCTGTATTGAGGCCTTCAATTTTATTTTACTCTTGTGCAGCAGGAATAAGTTGGTTTAAAATACTTTAAAAATGTGCCTCAGCCTCTGAAATGCCTCTTGATTTGGCCTTCTCTTTAAAAAAGACGTTATTTTTCAAACTTTGTAGTTTATCCAAACTATAACTGAAAGACATGTACTTTACAGCCTAATGGACTCATAATGCACGATTACACAACTTTAGAACCCATTTTGTTAAATGAGGTGGTGACATTTTATGCGCTCTTAAGCCAACTAGAATAATTTTTTTGCTCTTAGCCATAACTTCTCTGTGTCCTTATTGAAGAAATTTTGGGGTGTGTTGTAGAAGGTTTTTGACAAGAGAGAGTGTTTCTAAAGATATGTGGAAACAGGGCCTTTTTGCTATTATTCCCTCAAGAAAAATAAGACAGACGAAACTTGTGAAATGGGGAAGTAGTTGAAATGTCGCAGTTTGTGTTATAACACATCAAATTATATTTGTTTAGTATTAGTTCAATTGGAAAAGTGAATTTTAAAATTACAGCTTTATTCCCTTTTTAAAAATACCCTACCAGTTATGAGAGCTCATATGTGTGAGTGTATGTGTGTATAAAAGAAAGCATTAAGAGCTATACTTTCAGCATTTCATGTTTTTGCAATCCAGTGTATTTAAAGCAGCTCAAGAAGGTAGTCCTGTTTTCAGTACAATATGAACAGTTTTATTTCTGTTACTGTTTACTCAATAAACTGAATAAAAGAGACTAGAAAATAGTTTGCTGAGTCTTGGATGAAATAACTATAATATAAAGCTACCCTGTATAATATAATATGTTGTCCTGGATTTCTTATATGTTGACAGTTTCCCCCCATTCTTTGCTGTGCAAATCTACTTGAAATTGTCTAACTTTCCCCCCAAAATGAATTAAATTTTCTTCTTATTATATGTGAACTACAGAAAACAAGAAAGCAAAAAGAATATAAAAAATCATCAATGATTCCATCTATTCACAGCTACTGATGTTAACACTTTGGGGGTATTGCTTTCCAGATCCATTTGTATGCATGTGTAAACTCATACACACATAACATTTTTTTCCACAAAAAATGTTTTGTACTCTGCTTTTTTCACTTAACATGTTTCTGTGTCACTGCATATATTTCTGAGTGGCTATATTTTGCTGTATGCATTCACTGTAACTTGTTTACATGATTCTCCACTGTTGATCATTTAGCCTAAACCCAATTTTTCCCTTATTAAAACAGCATGGGAATGAACATCCTTATGGCTAAATTTTTCATCCCTTTATTCAATAAATATTCGTTATTCGTTGAGTACCTTTACTGTGTGTCAGCCATTGTGTTTAATATTGGGTTACAACAGTGAGCACAAAACACAAAGTTACTACTCATGTGGAATTTAAATTCTAGCAGGAGAGCAGTTGTTAATCAGATAATCACATTGTTGAATATGTAGTTTATAACTGAAATGGATTCTCTGAAAGAAAAGGAATACTGTTCTGTGAGAGAATATAGCCAAGGATCCTGACTGGGGTTAGGGAAGACCTCATTGAGGAAGTGCTGCTTGAGCTGGCAGTTAACTAATTGGAAGAAGTTGAGGGCAGGTTGGTGTTTCAGAGAGAGAGATTATTCCAGACAAAGTGAAAGGTATTGTGCAAAGGCCTTGTGGCAGGAGGGATTATAGTCTGTTTGAGGAGCTGAAAGAAAGATAGTGTGGCGTGAACACTGAAAGCAGTAGTATAAGACATGACTAGAGAGGAAGCTAGAGGCCAGGGCAAGCAGAGCCTCATAAGCCATGGTATGGACTTTGATCTTTATCCTAGGAGTGATAGGATGCCACTGAAGGGTTTTTCTGTTTGTTTGTTTACTTCAATTTATATTTTTTATTAATTAAAATTTTATTAATTTTTTTAAAAGGTAACACATTCACATGGTTCAAAATTCAAAAGGAACAAAAGGATACAGAATTTAAAAAAAATCTTCCCCCTACCCTGTTCCCCCCTCCCAGAGGCAAACATTATTACCAATTTCTTTGGTATCTTTCCAGAGATGATCTTTGAATATAAAAACAAATATTTAGGAGTGCCCATCTCTTAAAAATTTCACCAAAACAAAGTATTATCTTTGCTAATCTGATCAGATAAAAAATATATCAGAGTTGTTTTAATTTGCACTTTTTATTTGTATGAGTAAAGTTGAGCATCTTTTTATATTTAGGGCCATGTGTGTGTGTGTGTGTATATATATATATATATTTATTTAGCAATGCTTTATTTTTGAATTTTATTTAATTTTTTTATACAACAGGTTCTTATTAGTTATCTATTTTATGCATATTATATGCATTGAAGGATTTTAAACTGAGTAATATCTGATTGCAGGCTGAACTAATCGGACCAGGAGCAGAGCGGATGCAAGGAGATCAGTTAGGAGATTGTTGCAGTGGTTTATGTGAGAAAGATGATAGCTTGGATTACGTTTGTGGTGGAAACAGAAAGAAGTAGACAAATTCAAGAGATTTTTAGGAAGTAAAATTGATTCAACTTGGAGAATATTCATATATTTTTTTAAAGCATTAAGTTCCCAGAAGTGGAATTCTCAACGCAAAGGGCAGAATTATTTTAAAAGCTTATGGCAGATATCACATTGCTTTCCAGAAAGATTATTTCAGTGCACTCTCCCATTAGCAGTGTATTAGAGTACCTATTTCCATATACCTTCACCAACAATGAGCATTAACTTTCTTCTTATTTTTTAATACCTTTTACAGAAATTGATTAGATACTTCAATTTTTAAAATACATTTATTTATTAATTTATTTTTGGCTGCACTGGGTCTTCGTTGCTGCACGCGGGCTTTTCTCTAGTTGCAGTGAGCGGGGGCTACTCTTCGTTGTGATGCGTGGGCTTATTGCTGTGGCTTCTCTTGTTGCAGAGCATGGGCTCTAGGCACATGGCTTCAGCAGTTGTGGCTTGAGGGCTCTAGAGTGCAGGCTCAGTAGTTGTGGCACACGGGCTTAGTTGCTCTGTGGCATCTGGGATCTTCCCGGACAGGGCTCGAACCCGTGTCTCCTGCATAGGCAGGCGGACTCTCAACCACTGCACCACCAGGGAAGCCCAGATACTTCAATTTTTAAAATGGGGATTATTTCACCAACTAAAATAATATAGTAGTTTGGGAATGTGTGTACATATTTTGGCTTTGGAAAGTGTAGGTTTCATTCTTAATATTCTGTTTCTAAAAGCTGAAACTAAAACAAAAAGATTTAATGGGAATGTTGCCTCGGGAACTTGGGAAAAAGAAAAATGTACGGTAGATTTAAGTCAGATTAAGTATGACTGGAAAGTTATGTTTTTGTTGAAATTTTTAATAACCCAGCTTCTGTTCTATATAGTCAATGCCAAGACTCATACTTTCCTAAACACTGTATTGTAACTGTGCTCTGTCATGAGGATGGACGTAGGGTTCCAAAATATCTTACATAAACATACTGATAAAGAGGCCAATGTATGTAAAGATTTTGACCACAAAGATGGAAATATGGAAATATTTCTTAAATTTTATGTAATATTTTGATAGCTTAATAGATAAGAAATAAATGTATAGGTAACTTCAAATAAATGTATGGATAACTTTTTGACAATATGAGGATGGCTATAGCTGAAAGTAAGAAATTTAGAGAAATAAGTAGCTTTTAAAAAACTATTGAAATAGTTTGAGTTTAAAAGATATTGACCTTAGATTCAGAATAAAAGTTATGTTTGAAATGTTTTTGTATTTTCCTCAAATATTTACATAATTCTACACTATTGAACTATATTTATTTTTGAAATGACATGTTACTCACTGCTTTTGTTCTCTCTTTCAACAGTTAAAAGATGTTGATACTCAGAAAATCATAAAAGCAATGCTCTCTTATGTGTGGCCCAGAGACAGGCCAGATCTGCGAGCTAGGGTTGCCATTTCCTTGGGATTTTTGGGTGGAGCAAAGGTAAGAATAAGAGAAATTATGTATTGTTTGTTGCTATAACTAGGAAATACTATGACATTTTCTAGTAAAGAAACTTAGGCTGATATAAGTCACTTTGGGGAGTATTGTCAACATTCAGGGCCCTCGTTTATGTAACTCTTCTATTCAGTCAGCAGAAGTTATATGATAATGCCTGATTTATCTATGTATCAGACTTATAACAGCCTCAACCTAATGGAATTCTTCCTGAAACCAGTGTAAGATACAGGATCGTGGGTTGTAACAAAGCATAAGGAACTTGTAAAAGAAGCTCCTCAGAGTCCTGCTGGCTTTTATTTAATACATATTTCTGGTAAGCTTAGTTTTCAGTTCCTAGTAAATTGAAAAGAGGATGAAGACATTTTAGTTACATTAATAGTAAACAGCAGTGTGACATGAAGGGAAAAATAAAACAGAAAAACTTAAAAAAACCCAAAAGCCAAAAAGCTGGGCATTTTGGTACATTCAGTATAGGGACCCTCTACATCTTAGCAGCCTCCTCAGTTCATCACTATACTGTAACACATTTTAATAAGGCAAAGTTATGATAATGATTCTGGGCTTTCAAGAAGAACTCCTTTCAATTTATTCAGATTTTAAAGTCAGTGAATTCTGTTATCTTTAGGTACAGTATATAGTCATAGTACATATTATAGTCTCAAGTCAGGCTTCCTGGGCTCTGCCTCTTACTAACCTTGTAACCTTGGGTAAATTGCTTACTGTCCATTCCTTGGTTTCCCAATTTGTAAAATAAGGTAAAATAGGGTTGTCATAAGAATTAAATAAATTAACATATAAAAGACTTAGAACAGTACCTGGCACATAGTAAAACATTATATACATGTTAAAATAAAAATAGATTTGGATTTCCATCAGAGATATGGTACAAAAAAATGTCTGCTCAAAAGTATAAATGAGATTTGGCTATAATTTGGTTATCATTCTATGTATAAGGGTTAATACATTGTTTTAGAACCCAGTTCTTATCACTTATTTCTTCTCTGTGTCCTGTGTGTTCCCTTTTATTTACTCATTCTTTACCCTATCCTAAAAATATTTGCTGAGAACTTGTCATACAAGTATGGTTTTTGGCCCTGCAGGGTATTCAAATATGAGTAAAGCACATTTTTTTCTCAAATTATAAGGATAAGACAAGTTTTACTTATTGTCATAATACAACATAGGTCACAAATGATTGAAAATAAGTACCATTCAAGTATTGGAGGGCTTCAAAGGAAAGAACCACCAATATGGGGAGTCAGGAAAGGTTTCACAGAGGAGGTGATGTCTGAGATAGGCCTGGATTGATGAGTAGGATTGTTACAGGTATAGGAATAACATGGACAAGATGAGAGAGATCATATAGTGTGAGTGGAGAAGTGAGTAGTCCAGTTTTGCTCTAATGAAGAGATAATGTTTCAGAGGAATTAGAAGTAATCTTGGAAAGATAAATAGAATTCCTACTGTGAAATACCTTAACTGTAAAACTGTAAAATTTATTTAATCATGTTGGAAGTAGGAACCTCTATTTTGAGTAGAAGAGTAATAAGGTTAGAGCTGTACTTTAGGGAATTAATTTGACTGTTGTATAAGATGAATTAGGGTGGTGAGAGACCTAAAGTAGGGATACCATTCATTCATTTTCATTTCATGCATTCATTCAGCAAACACTTACCAGCCAGTTAGGAGGCTAATGTAATAGCCTAGATGAGAAGTAATAGTAGTTTGTACTGGAGCGGATGATAGAGATGGTAATATGGAGAGAAGAGATGCCAGGGATATTGTGAATTAAGGAAGGTAGAATCAACAAGACTTAGCAATGGATGAGATATTAAAAGTAAAAAACAGAATAGGATTCAAAGATGATGCCAAGGATGAGAGAATGGTAATGCCTTTAACAGAAGTAGGTAGTAAGTCGGGAAGTCTTGTTTGGGAAGATGAAAATTTTGGTTTCGGGCATGTTAAGTTTGAGGTGCCAGTGGAACATCAAGTGGCTCATAATACAAAATGCAAGACAAGCTCAGGAAGGAGCCCAGGGCTAGAGATATTGAGGTGATAGTTGAAACAATGCAAATTAATGAGTTCATCAAAGAAAAGAACAGAAATAGACAACAACTGCAGACGTCACTTGTGATAAATGTGTTCCTGTAGGGAAGTAAATAATAGTGGAAAAAGGGAAGGCATGATTAGAGAGTAAAACCAAAATAATTCAGTCAGACTCCATCTATTTTCTTGTCTCCTTTCTCATCTATGGGCTCTGGTGAGTACTCTCCCAGCGAACTTCCCTGGGAGAGAATTTAAATGAAGATTCTGAGCAACAAACCAAGAATCCATACTTTATTCTCTTTGTCAAGCCGAAAAGAGAGAACTGTATTACAAATCTAATTTTGTTAGCTAATGTTGAAAAATTTTAACTCATATTCATTTTTAGAACAGTATTGGTTGCTGAATTGTCTTTTACCTACAAATTACTGAAGGATAAGGATTCTTCTGAGCTCCTGTGCAAGGCAGTATTAGCAAATTGCTCTTTATTCCTTCATGTGATTGTAAGTACCTTGCCGACAAGTTAAAGGCAGATTGTTTTCTGGACTTTATTTTGAATTGAAGAGAGCAGATTAGAAGATGACCAAGCTAGTCAAAGGGAGGAGTCCTAAGTACTGACATTTGTGTTAGACTTTGTTTTTAGAGTGAATTTCAGTCCTTCAAAATGTAAATTTTTGTTGTTTGGTGACAGGTCGATATCAGGTATAAAATGCAGACCAAGTTAACATCCATAAGGACTGAAGTATTTTCAGAAGGCTAATATTTGATTCTTCCATCAACAAACACTGAGCACCCATAGAATGGAAAGTGCTGTACTAATCTCATATAAACTGATTACAAGTAAACAAATTAATATAGAGAAATAAGTTTTCCAAATGTATGTTTGATTTCTTTTGGATCAGGAAAAGGAGGAAATTACCAGGTGTTATGATGCATGCTGGTACTTTCAGAGCATATATATTAAAAGTTTTCTTTCACTAGGTAGGAACTACACCACAGAGCAACTTTAGGAATGTAGAGCATAGTAGTAGCATTTAACCATTCCTAACATCATTTGTTCAGCTTCTATACTGTCCTCAGTTTAAAAATAATCACTCTACCAAATCTTTAAAACCTAGTCATTATTTATTTATTTATTTAACACCTTTATTGGAGTATAATTGCTTTACAGTGTTGTGTTAGTTACTGCTGTATGACAAAGTGCATCAGCTATATGTATACATATATCCCCATATCCCCTCCCTCTTGTGTCTCCCTCCCATCCTCCCTATCCCACCCCTCTAGATGGATACAAAGCAGCTAGCTGATCTTGCTGTGCTATGTGGCTGCTTCCTACTAACTAGCTGTTTTACATTTGGTAGTGTATATATGTCCATGCCACTCTCGCACTTCGACCCAGTTTACCCTTCCCCCTCCCCATGTCCTCAAGTCCATTCTCTACGTCTGCGTCTTCATTCCTGTCCTACCCCTAGGTTCTTCACAACGTTTTTTTTTCTTTAGATTCCATATATATGTGTTAGCATATGGTATTTGTTTTTCTCTTTCTGACTTACTTCACTCTGTATGACAGTCTCTAGGTCCATTCACCTCACTACAAATAACTCAATTTCGTTTCTTTTTATGGCTGAGTAATATTCCATTGTATATATGTGCCACTTCTTCTTTATCCATTCATCTGTCGATGGACACTTAGGTTGCTTCCATGTCCTGGCTATTGTAAATAGAGCTTCAATGAACATTGTGGTACATGACTCTTTTTGAATTATGGTTTTCTCAGGGTATATGCCCAGTAGTGGGATTGCTGGGTCGTATGGTAGTTCTATTGTCAGTTTCTTCAAGAACCTCCATACTGTTCTCCATAGGGGCTGTATCAATTTACATTCCCACCAGCAGTGCAGTAGGGTTCCCTTTTCTCCATACCCTCTCCAGCATTAATTGTTTGTAGATTTTTTGATGATGGCCGTTCTAACTGGTATGAGGTGATACCTCATTGTAGTTTTGATTTGCATTTCTCTAATGATTAACAATGTTGAACATCCTTTCATGTGTTTGTTGGCCATTTGTATATCTTCTTTGGAGAAATGTCAGTTTAGGTCTTCTACCCATTTTTGGATTGGGTTGTTTGTGTTTTTGATATTGAGCTGCATGAGCTGCTTGTATATTTTGGAGATTAATCCTCTGTCAGTTGCTTTGTTTGCAAATTTTTTCTGCCTTTCTGGGGGTTCTCTTTTCCTCTTGCTTATGGTTTCCATTGCTGTGCAAAAGCTTTTAGATTTGATTAGGTTTATTTTTGTTTTTATTTCCCTTTCTCTAGGAGATGGGTCAGAAAGGATCTTGCTGTGATTTATGTCATAGAGTGTTCTGCCTGTGTTTTTCTCTAAGAGTTTGATAGTGTCTGGCCTTACATTTAGGTCGTTAATCCATTTTGAGTTTATTTTTGTGTATGGTGTTAGGGAGTGTTCTATTTTCATTCCTTTACACGTAGCTGTGCAGTTTTCCCAGCACCACTTGTCAAAGAGGCTGTCTTTTCTCCATTGTATATTCTTGCCTCCTTTCTCAAAGATAAGGGGACCATATGTGCATGGGTTTATCTTTGGCCTTTCTATCCTGTTCCATTGATCTGTATTTCTGTTTTTGTTCCAGTACCATACTGCCTTGATTACTGTAGCTTTATAGTATAGTCTGAAGACAGGGAGCCTGATTCCTCCAGCTCCGTTTATCTTTCTCAAGATTGCTTTGGCTATTCAGGGTCTTTTGTGTTTCCATACAAATTGTGAAATTTTTTGTTCTAGGTCTGTAAAACCTGCCATTGGTAGTTTGATAGGTATTGCTTTGAATCTGTAGATTGCTTTGTGTAGTATATTCATTTCCACAGTGTTTCTTCTTCCAATCCAAGAACATGGTGTATCTCTCCATCTATTTGTATCATCTTTAATTTCTTTCTCAGTGTCTTATAGTTTTCTGCATACAGGTCTTTTGTCTCCTTGGGTAGGTTTATTCTTACGTATTTTATTCTTTTTGTTGCACTGGTAAATGGGAGTGTTTCCTTAATTTCTCTTTCAGATTTTTCATCATTAGTGTATAGGAATACAAGAGATTTCTGTGCATTAACTTTGTATCCTGCTACTTTACCAAATTCATTGATTAGCTCTAGTAGTTTTCTGGTAGCATCTTTAGCATTCTCTATGTACAGTATCATGTCATCTACAAACAGTGACAGTTTTACTACTTCTTTTCCAATTTGGATTCCTTTTATTTCTTTTTCTTGTCTGATTGCTGTGGCTAAGGCTTCCAAAACTATGTTGAGTAATAGTGGTGAGAGTGGGCAACCTTGTCTCGTTCCTGATCTTAGTGGAAATGGTTTCAGTTTTTCACCATTGAGAACAATGCTAGCTGTGGGTTTGTCATATATGGCCCTTATTATGTTGAGATAAGTTCCCTCTATGCCTACTTTCTGGCACGTTTTTATCATAAACAGATGTTGAATTTTATCAAAAGCTTTTTCTGCATCTGTTGAGATTATCATACGGTTTTTATCCTTCAGTTTGTTAATATGGTTTATCACATTGACTAATTTGCATATATTGAAGAATCCTTGCATTCCTGGGATCAACCCCACTTGATCATGGTGTATGATCCTTTTAATGTGCTGTTGGATTCTGTTTCCTAGTATTTTGTTGAGGATTTTTGCATCTATGTTCGTCAGTGATATTGACCTGTAGTTTTCTTTTTCTTGTGACATCTTTGCTGCTTTTGGTATCAGGGTGATGGTGGCCTCATAGAATGAGTTTGGGAGTGTTTTTCCCTCTGCTATATTTTGGAAGGATTTGAGAAGAATAGATGTTAGCTCTTCTCTAAATGTTTGGTAGAATTCACCTGTGAAGCCATCTGGTCCTGGGCTTTCTTTGTTGGAAGATTTTTAATCACAGTTTCAATTTCAGTGCTTGTAATTGGTCTGTTCATATTTTCTCTTTCTTCCTGGTTCAGTCTCGGAAGGTTGTGCTTTTCTAAGAATTTGTCCATTTCTTCCAGGTTGTCCATTTTATTGGTGTAGAGTTGCTTGTAGTAATCTCTCATGATCCTTTGTATTTCTGCAGTGTCAGTTGTTACTTCTCCTTTTTCATTTCTAATTCAAGTGATTTGAGTCTTCTCCCTTTTTTTCTTGATGAGTCTGGCTAATGGTTTATCAGTTTTGCTTATCTTCTCAAAGAACCAGCTTTTAGTTTTATTGATCTTTGCTATCGTTTCCTTCATTTCTTTTTCATTTATTTCTGATCTGATCTTTATCATTTCTTTCCTTCTGCTGACTTTGGGGTTTTTTTGTTCTTCTTTCTCTGATTGCTTTAGGTGTAAGGTTAGGTTGTTTATTTGAGATGTTTCTTATTTCTTGAGGTAGGATTGTGTTGCTATAAACTTCCCTCTTAGAGCTGCTTTTGCTGCATCCCATAGGTTTTGTGTCATCATGTTTTCATTATCATTTGTTTCTAGGTATTTTTTGATTTCCTGTTTGATTTCTTCAGTGATCTCTTGGTTATTTAGTAGTGTATTATTTAGCCTCCATGTGTTTGTATTTTTTACACACTTTTTCCTGTAATTGATATCTAGTTCCATATTGTTGTGGTCAGAAAGATGCTCAATACAATTTCAATTTTATTAAATTTACCAAGACTTGATTTGTGACCCAAGATATGATCTATCCTGGACAATGTTCCATGAGCACTTAAGAAGAAAGTGTATTCTGCTGTTTTTGGATGGAATGTCCTGTAAATATCAGTTAAGTCCATCTTGTTTAATGTATCATTTAAAGCTTGTGTTTCCTTATTGATTTTCATTTTGGATGGTCTGTCCATTGGTGAAAGTGAGGTGTTAAAGTCCCCTACTATGAATGTGTTACTGTCGATTTCCCCTTTTATGGCTGTTAACATTTGCCTTATGTATTGAGGTGCTCCTGTGTTGGGTGCATAGACATTTACAATTGTTATATCTTCTTCCTGGCTCAATCCCTTGATCGTTATGTAGTGTCCTTCTTTGTCTCTTGTAATAATCTTTATTTTAAAGTCCTATATTGTCTGATATGAGAATTGCTACTCCAGCTTTCTTTTGATTTTCATTTGCATGGAATATCTTTTCCCATCCCCTCCCTTTCAGTCTGTATGTGTCCCTAGGTCTGAAGTGGGTCTCTTGTACACAGCATATATACAGGAATTGTTTTTGTATCCATTCAACCAGTGTATATCTTTTGGTTGGAGCATTTAATCCATTTACTTCTAAGGTTGTTATCAATATGTATGTTTCTATTACCATTTTCTTAATTGTTCTGAGTTTGTTATTGAAGGTCTTTTCCTCCTGTTGTGTTTCCTGCCTAGAGAAGTTCTCTTAGCATTTGTTGTAAAGCTGGTTTGGTGGTGCTAAATTCTCTTAGCTTTTGCTTGTCTGTAAAGGTTTTAATTTCTCCATCGAATCTGAATGAGATCCTTGCTGGGTAGAGTAATCTTGGTTGTAGGTTTTTCCCTTTCATCACTTAAAATGTGTCCTGCCACTCCCTTCTTGCTTACAGAGTTTCTGCTGAAAAGTCAGCTGTTAACCTTATTGGAGGTTCCCTTGTGTTTGTTGCTTTTCCCTTGGTGCTTTTAATATTTTTTTCTTGTATTTAATTTTTGATAGTTGGATTAATATATGTGTCTTAGCATGTTTCTCCTTGATTTTTTCCTGTGTGAGATTCTCTGTACTTCCTGGACTTCATTGACTATTTCCTTTCCCGTATTAGGGATGTTTTCAACTATAATCTCTTCAAATATTTTCTCAGTCCCTTTTTTTTCTCTTCTTCTTCTGGTACCCCTATAATTTGAATGTTGGTGCATTTGATCTTCTTCCAGAGGTCTCTGAGAGTGTCTTCAATTCGTTTCATTCTTTTTTCTTTATTCTGCTCTGCAGTAGTTATTTCCACTATTTTATCTTCCAGGTCACTTATCCATTCTTCTGCCTCAGTTTTTCTGCTATTGATTCCTTCTAGAGAATTTTTTATTTCATTTATTGTGATGTTCATCATTGTTTGTTTGCTCTTTAGTTCTTCTAGGACCTTGTTAAACGTTTCTTGTATTTTCTGCCTTGTATTTTCAGGATTTTGGATCATCTTTACTATCATTGCTCTGAAATCTTTTTCATGTAGACTGTCTATTTCCTCTTCTTTTGTCTGGTCTGGTGGATTTTTACCTTGCTCCTTCATCTGCTGTGTGTTTGTTAGTCTTCTCATTTTGCTTAACTTACTGTGTTTGGGGTCTCCTTTTCGCAGGCTGTAGATTTTCAGTTCCCGTTGTTTTTGGTGTCTGCCCCCAGTGGGTAAGTTTGGTTCAGTGGGTTGTGTAGGCTTCCTGCTGGAGGGGACTAGTGCCTGTGTTCTGGTGGATGCAGCTGGATCTTGTCTTCCTTGTGGGCAGGACTGCATCTGGTCGTGTGGTTTGGGGTGTCTGTGAATTTACTATGATTTTACACAGCCTCTCTCCTGATGGGTGGGTTTGTGTTCCTGTCTTGGTAGTTGTTTTGCATAGTGTGTCCAGCACTGGTCCTTGCTGGTCTTTGAGTGGAGCTGGGTGTTAGCATTGAGATGGAGATCTCTGGGAGATCTTTCACCATTTGGTAATTCGTGCAGCCAGGAAGTCTCTCATGGATCAGTGTCCTGAAGTCGGCTCTCCCACGTCAGAGGGTCAGGCCTGACACCTGGCTGGAGCACCAAGACCCTGTCAGCCACACGGCTGAGAAGAAAAGGGAAAGGAAGGAAGGGAGGGAGGGAGGCAGGGAGCGAGGGAGGAAGGAAGGAGGGAAACAATAGAGTTATTAAAATTTTTAAAAATTATTAAAAATAAAAAAGTGCTATAAAAACAGAAAGAAAGAAGAGAGAAACCAAACCAAAAAACAAATGCACCAATGTTAACAAGTGCTAAAAACTATAGAAAAAAAAATGGACAGACAGAACCCTAGGACAGATTGTAAAAGCAAAGCTATTCAGACAAAATCACATAAAGAAGCATACACATGCACACTCACAAAAAGAGAAAAAGGAAAAATACATATATACGTTTAACAAAAAAGGGAAGAGAGCAAGCAAATCAATAAACAAATCTACCAATAATAATAAGCTCTAAATACTAAACTAAAATAAGCATAAAACCAGAAACAGATGCAGAAAGCAAACCCCAAGTCTACAGTTGCTCCGAAGTCCACCGTCTTAATTTTGGGATGATTCGTTGTCCGTTCAGGTGTTCCACAGATGCAGGGTACATCAAGTTGATTGTGGAGATTTAATCTGCTGCTTCTGAGGCTTCTCGGAGAAATTTCCATTTCTCTTCTTTGTTAGCACAGCTCCTGGGGCTACGCTTTGGAATTGGCCCTACTTCTGCATGTAGGTCACCTGAGGGCATCTGTTTCCCGCCCAGACAGGACGGGGTTAAAGTAGCAGCATATTTGGGGGCTGTGGCTCACTCATGATGGCGGGAGGGAGTGGTATGCAATGAGGGGTGAGTCTGCGGCAGCAGAGGCCAGTGTGATGTTGCACCAGCCTGAGGCGCGCCGTGCGTTCTCTGGGGAAGTTGTCCCTGGATCACCGGACCCTGGCAGTGGTGGGCTGCAGAAGCTCCCGGGAGGGGCGGTGTGGATAGTGACCTGTGCTGGCACACAGGCTTCTTGGTGGCTGCAGCAGCAGCCTTAGCGTTTCATGCCCGCCTCTGGTGTCTATGCTGGTATCCGCGGCTCGCACCCATCTCTGGAGCTCGTTTAGGCATTGCTCTGAATCCCCCCTCCGCATGCACCCTGAAACAATTGTCTCTTGCCTCTTAGGCAGGTCCATACTTTTTCCCGGACTCCCTACTGGCTAGCTGTGGCATACTACCCCCGTTCAGGCTGTGTTCACGCAGCCAACCCCAGTCCTCTCCTTGGGATCTGACCTTGAACGCTGAAGCCTTAGCTCCCAGCCCCCGCCCACCCCGGCAGCTGAGCAGACAGGCCTCTCAGACTGGTGAGTGCTGGTCAGCACCCATCCTCTGTGCGGGAGTCTCTCTGCTTTGCCCTCCGCACCCCTGTTGCTGCGCTCTCCACCGTGGCTCCGAAGCTTCCCCCCTCCGCCACCTGCACTCTCCACCAGTGAAGGGACTTGCTAGTGTGTGGAAACCTTTCCTCCTTCTCAGCTCCCTCCTGCTGGTGCAGGTCCCATCCCTATTCTTTTGTCTCTTGTTTTTTCTCTTTTCTTTTGCCCTACCCAGGTACCTGGGGGAGTTTCTTGCCTTTTGGGAAGTTTGAGGTCTTCTGCCAGCATTCAGTAGGTGTTTTGTAGGAGTTGTTCCACATGTAGATGTATTTTTGATGTATCTGTTGGGAGGAAGGTGATCATGTCTTACTCCTTAGCCATCATGAATTGCGAGTCCCTTATTTATTTTTGAGTAGTACTGCAGGTGTGATTTATCATTTGTGTGCATTAGATGCATTGTTAGCCCTTTCGTTCCTTGGCTTCCCATTTTTTTCCTCAACCTGATTACATGCTTTGGCATATAAGCACTTTGGACCAATCTATGCCCCTTTATACTCAGATCTTCCCTATCTCCTCCACACACTTCTTGGAATTTTAGGGCAGGGTTCAGGAACCTTTTCAGCTCTAATTGAATACCACCCAGCCATCTGAGCAGTGTGTGGTGGTTTCATAACAAGGCCTAAGGCATCCATGAAGGATAAGGAAGACAGAAAGAGAGAAATGTTTAGTGAGTAGAAGGAAAAGGGAGGCTTTCATGGTTAACATATGGGACCAAGCATACCATCTGCTTGCTTATTTGCTTTTTAATGCTCTTTTGATTCTGAGATTCTTAATGCTGTCATTGCCTCCAACAAAGATTTTTAAGATAAACTGTATTATATAGAGATGTTTTGCAGCCCAGAGGAGGCCAAGAGGATGGATTGGTATTTCTTCTATCCAAGTTACAGCAATTCTCTTTTAGTACTGTAGAGTTCTGTATGAGGTATAGTTTAGTGGTTCTATTGCCACAAGAGACACAGAGATAGAGACAGAGAGAATACTCTTTGCCTTCATTCCTTAAATCCCTACAAATTTTATGCAGTACCTTTTCTTATCATCCACATCATAGGAGTATCACATCATCATTAATCTCTTCTAAGGATTTTAAAAATTTCAGTCTTTCTATTAGTATGTTACACTTAATATGTAATATAAGGATTTAAGGAAAATATAAAACACATTTATTGAAATCATCTGATTTCAATAAATGTTTTAATATTGTAAAAAGTTTACTCATATTCTCTAACCACTACCATCTTGGAAACCACTTAGTTGACAGAGAAATTGGGGTCACAAAAAATTAAATATCAAGTACAAAAAGATATTCTCACTAATCTGTTAGAAATGAAAATAAGCTATTTTAAAATTATAAAATAATTTCAGGGGAGAGTGTGATTTATAAAAATATTATCAATACCTCATTTCTTCAAGAATGCGTCTATTATATAGAGTAATGGATAATATATGTGTCAGACCATCTGGGCTGCTATAACAAAATGCCATAAACTGGGTGGTTCATAGATCGCTGTCTTTTTTTGTAACCTCACATGATGTAAAGGGCAAGAAGGGTCTCTGGGCACTCTTCTAAGGGCACTAATCTCATTCATGAGGGTTCTGCCCTCATGACCTACTCACCTCCTAAAGGCCCTGCCTCCAAATACCATCATCCTGGGGGTTAGAATTCAACATATGAATTTGGTAGGGGGAAACAAACATTCAGACCATAGTAATATGTACTAAATAAACACTTGTTGACTGACTATTAGGTATAAGGTACTGTGCTTAGGCAGCTGGGGATACAAAAATGAATAAAATGTGGGCCTTGCCCTCCTGGAGTTGTTGTGTACTGAAGGAGAAGAATATACAAATAATGATAAAATATATACAACATAAACACCCAAAGGGAGTCACAAATGAAGCTATAGGGGAGTTCCAAGAATTAGGCATTTAGGGAAGGCTTCATGGAGGAGCTAGAGTTTTCCAGTAACTACTGTCTTCAAAAGATTAATGCACTTTTTGCTTAACTTTGATACTTTAAAATTTTCTGAAAAACATTTTTAAAAGTAAAACAATGCTAACAGTGCTACCTGAAGCCTTTACTTAAGTTGAGAAGTGTGATTTATACCCTGGAGTATTTCTTTAATTAAAAGACTTTATATTTTAGAGAATTTTTAGGCTTACAGAAAAATTGAGCTGTAAGTATAGAGAGTTCCCTCCTCCCAAAAGCCCCCCCACTAAATTTCTTCTATTACTAACATCTTGCATTAGTGTAGTACATTTGTTACAATTGATGAACCAATTATAAAAAAATACATTATTCTTATTAACTAAGTTCATAGTGTACATTAGGATTCCATTCTTTGTGTTTTAGTTATATGGTTTTGGGGAAATGCATAATGTGAGATACCACCACTAAAGTATCATACAGAATAGTTTTACTGCCCTGAAAATCCGAGGCATTCCACCTATTTATCTCTCTCTCTATCCTCCTGCATCCCTGATAACCACTGATCATTTTGCTGTCTGTAGTTTTACCTTCTCCAGAATGTTATACAGTTGGAATTATATAGTATGTAGCCCTTTCAGACTGGTTTCTTTTACTTAGGAATATGCATTTCTGGGTCATTTGTGTCTTTCTTTTTATTTGATAGTTCATTTCTTTTTATTGCTGAAAAATATTTCACTGTATGGAGGTACCATAGTGTGTTTATCCACTCTCTCTTTGAAAGATATCTTGGTTGCTTCTAAATTTTGGCAGTTATAAACAAAGCTGCAATAAACATTTGTGTACAGGATTTTGTGTGACATAAGTTCATTTGGGTAGTTACCAAGGATTGCAATTGCTAGATTGTATAGTATGTTTAATTTTTAATTAAAACTATGTTTAATTTTGTGAGAAACTGCCATACTGTCTTCCAAAGTGGCTGTACCATTCTGCATTCCCACTAGCAATGAAGTTTCTGTTCTTCCATATCCTTGTCAACCATTTTAATAGGTGCATAATGGTATCTCATTTTTCTTCTGATTTGAAATTGCCTAGTGACACATGGCATTTTGCATCTTTTCATGTGCTTATTGGCATCTGTATATCCTTCTTGGTGAAATGTCTGTCAGGTCTTTTGCTGATTTTTTATTTGGGTTGTTGAATCTTAAGAGTTCTCTGCATATTTTGAATACCAGTTCTTTATCAGATAGATGTTTTACAGATATTTTTACTCGATCTGTGGCTTGTATTTTCCTTCTCTTTACAGTGTCTTTCACAGAACAGAAGTTATAAATTTTAATGAAGTCCAACTTATCAGTGTTCATGGATTGTGCCTTTAATGTTGTTATCTCATGTCACTGGCAAACCAAAGGTCACCTAGATTTTCCTTTATGTTATCTTCTAGAAGTTTTATAGTTTTTTGCTTTACATTTAGGTCTGTAATCAATTTGGAGTTAATTTTTGCAGAAGGTGTAAGTAAGGTCACTGTCTAGATTCTTTCTTCTTTTCTTCCCTTCCTTCCTCCCTCCCTCCCTCTCCTCTCTCTCTCTCTCTTTCTTTCTCTCTCTCTCTTTCTCTCTCTCTCTCTCACATTCAGTTATTTCAGCACCATTTTTTGAAAAGACTATCCTTTCCCCACTGGGCTGCCTTTGCTCCTTTGTCAAAGATCAGTTAACTATATTTGTGTGTATTTGTCTATTTCTGGACTCTCTGTTCTATTCCATGGATCTATTTGTCCATTCTTTTCCCAATACCACAGTGTTTTGATTAACTTTATGGTAAGTCTTGATGTCAAATAGTATCAGCCCGTCAGCATTGTTTTTGTCTTCAATATTGTGTTGGATATTCTGGATCTTTTGTTTTTCTATATAAAATTTAGAATCATTTTGCCCCTATCTACCAAATTACTAGCTAGGATTTTGATTGGGACTGAATTGAATATATAGATCAAGTTTGACATCTTGACAATATTGAGTCATCCTATCCATGAACATGGACTATCTCTCTGTTCATTTAGTTCTTTGATTTCTTTTATCAAAGTTCTATAGTTTTCCTCATGTAGATCTTGTACATGTTTTGTTATATGTATACATAATTTTTTGGTACTGATTTCAATGGTGTTATATGTTTAATTTCAAATTGCATATTGTTCATTGGAGGTATATAGGAAAGTGATTGACTTTTGTATATTAGCTATGTACCTTGCAACCATGTAACATGCAACCTTGCTAGAGTTGCTTATTAGTTTCAGGAGGTTTTTTATTATTGATTCTTTTGGATTTTCTACATGGATAATCATATCATCTGCAAAGATGGTTTTATTTCTTCCTTCCCAACATGTATACCTTTTATTTCCTTTTCTTGTCTTATTGCATTAGCCAAGGACTTCCAGTACCATGTTGAACAGGAGCAGTAAGATAGGGCGTCCTTGCCTTGTTCCCAGTCTTAGGGGTAAAAGCATTTAATTTCTCATCATTAAGTATGTTGTTAGCTATAGGTTTTCTTGTAGATGTTTTAATCAAGTTGAGGGAGTTCCCCTCTATTCCTAGTTTGCTTACAGTTTTTTTTTTTATAATGAATAGATGTTGGATTTTTCAGGTGCTTTTTTTGCATCTATTGATAAAATATCCTATTTTTTCTTTAGCCTGTTGATGTGGTCAATTACATTAATTGGTTTTTCAATGTTGGACCAGCCATGCATACCTGGAATAAATCCCACTTTGTCATATTGTATAATTATTTTTATACATTATTAGATTCGATTTGCTAATATTTTGGTGAGAATTTTTGGTCTGTTCATGAGAGATAGTGGTCTATAGTTTTCCTTTCTTGTGGTGTCTTTATCTGGCTTTGGTACTAAGGTAATGCTGGGCTCATAGAATGAGTTAGGAAATGTTCCCTCTATCTCTGTTTTCTGTAAGAGATGGTCTTTACCAATTGTATAAGTAGTTTTTCCAGTTTTCTATTCTCCTTGTTTTGCCTTGCTAATCAGATCTCCCTTTAGTGCTCTTGTTCTTTCTTTCTCTCCTTCTGATCTTTTAGGGACCAGAGAGGTAATTAAACAAAGAAACAAAATTCCCTTTTACCTCTTCACATATATTAGACCCTTCTGAGCAGCACTAGTTACAGAGCCCTTAATTATCAGAGGCTGCTGTAAAAGAGATTAATTATTGAGAACTTTAGATATTAAAAGTTCTGAAAGAATTGGGTTCCTCAGATGAGATAGATAATACTTTTATGACCAGGAAGGGAAAAGTCATTTTAAAATCCGGAATTTGAGACCCTCAGCAAACTGACCATGTTTTGGCATCATATAGATACAGCATACTTTTGACTGTTCTTTATGGTGATTTTACTTTTTCCTTAACTCTGTTCTTCAATCAGTGTCCCAAATTGTACATTTGCCTGTTAAAATTAAATGAATTCAATTTCCTAATGATATACCAGTTT
This sequence comes from Monodon monoceros, assembly GCF_005190385.1. Classification (NCBI taxonomy): domain Eukaryota; kingdom Metazoa; phylum Chordata; class Mammalia; order Artiodactyla; family Monodontidae; genus Monodon; species Monodon monoceros. The sequence goes on along the minus strand of NW_021703779.1, from coordinate 62,839,091 downwards.
CTGTGAAAATTAAAGAGTTTAGCAGATTATTTATATATGTGATTTAAACTTTTTCATCTGTGAAAGAAAAAGGTTTTGTGAGAATAAGTCCCTTTATTTCTTTTGTACTTAAATTAATGGGTACAATGCAGTTATAGATGAAACATACCATTTGTCACATGGTTATAATCTAGTAAAAATAACCAGTTTCTCAATTTAGAAAGGAAAGGGGGTATGAAACTTCATATTGAGTCACTTTTTATTGAAATACACTATCATCAAGCTTTATTTTTAGACATTTCCAGCCACTAGGGGAGGTAGATGGGATGAGACCTGTGATACTGGCTTTATTTTTAATATACATGCAATAAAATGTACTTTTTTGATATACAGTTCTATAATTTTTAACACATGTGTATATTTGTAAAATTACTGTCACAGTCAGGATGACACAGAAAAGTGCTATTGCCCCAGAAATCTCCTTTGCGTAACCCATTTGTAGATATACCCTCTCCAAGCCCCTAACTGCTAGGTATCATTCATTTGTCCTCTATCACTATAGCTTTGTCATTTTGAGAATACCATATAAATGGAGTCATATCATATATAAACTTTTGAGCTGGCTTCTCTAATTCAACATAATGCCTTTGTCATTCATCCAAGTCATTGACTCTATCAGTTATTCTTTTTTATTAATGAGCAGTATTCCATAGTATGGATGTACTAGAGTTTGTTTATCCATTTACGCACGTATGGACGTGTGGTTTCTTTCCACCCTTTGACAGTTATAACTAGAGTTGCTATAAACACACGAGTATAGGTTTTTGTGTGAATCTGAGTTTTCATTTCTCTAGGATAAATACCTAGGAGTGGAATTGCTGGGTCACAGTAAGTGTATTTTTAACTCTATAAGAAACTGCCAAATTATTTTCCAAAGTGGCTGTTTTTGTCTGCCACCACCAATATATGAGAGTTTCAGTTACTTCATTTCTTTTACTACACTTGGTATCATCAGGCATATAGTGGTATCTTGTGGTTTTAATATACTTTGCATGTGCTTTGTTGCCATCCATACATCCACTTTGGTGAAGTTTCTGTTCAAGTGTTTTGTCCATTTTTTATTTGGGCTGTTGTTTCTACTGTTGAGTTTAGTGAGTTATTTATATATTCTGTATGAGACCTTTCTCAGATATATAATTTGCAAATATTTTCTCCCAGTCTGTAGCTTGTTTTTCTTTATCTAATTTTTTTTGGGGTGGAGGCACTGCGTCAGGTCTTAGTTGCAGCACACAGGCTCTTCGTTGCAGCACGTGGGCTTCTTTCTAGTTGTGGTACATGGGCTCCAGAACACGTGGGCTCTGTAGTTTGTGGCACGCAGGCTCAATAGTTGTGGCATGTGGGCTTAGTTGCTCCGCGACATGTGGGATAGTAGTTCCCTGACCAGGGATCAAACCCACTTCCCCTGAATTGGAAGGCAAATTCTTAACCACTGGACCACCAGGGAAGTCCTTGTAGCTTGTTTTTTAATTCCCTTAATAGTGTCTTATATAGAATAAAAGTTTTAAATTTTGATATGTTTCAGTTAATTTTTTTCTTTATGGATTATGCTTTATTATGTCTAAGAACTATTTGCCTAACTCAAGGTCATCAAGATTTTCTCCTATGTTTTCTTCTAAAAGTTATTTTTTTTACCTTTTACATTTAGATCCATGCTCCATTTTGTATTAATTCTTGTATCCAGTTTAAATGAAGGTTCATTGTTTTGTCCAGTTGTTCCTACATGAAGGCTCTCCTCTCCTCATTGAATTTTCTTTGTTTCCTATTGCTACTGTAACAACTTATAAATTTAATAGCTTAGACAACACAAATTTATTATCTTATATTTCTGAAGGTCAGACGTCCAAAATTAGGTTTCACTGGATCAAAATAAAGGCATTTAGCAGGACTGTGCTGCCTCCAGAGGCTCTTGGGAGAGGATCAATTTCCTTGCCTTTTCCAGCTTTTTCTAGAAGTCACCTGCATTTTTGGCTCAAGGCCCCTTCCTCCATCTTAAAGCCAGCAGCATCTTCAATCTTATTAATTTTGACTTTTGGCTTCTGTAGTCATATCTTTTTTCTTTACTTTGACCCTCCTACTTCCCTCTTATAAGGACTCTTTTGATTATATTCAGCCTGCCCAGATAATCCAGGATACTCTCCCCAGCTCACATTCTTCAGTTTAATCACATCTGCAAAGTCCATTTTGCCATGTAAAGTATCATCTTCACAGGTTCTGGATATTAGTACATGGAGATGTTTAGGGAGCCATGATTCTCAGATAGATTAGTGGAATGTCATCCTTTTCTGGACTCTGCTGTGTTTCATTGATCTATTTGTCTCTCCATTCATCACCACCACACTGTCTTCATTATTGTAGCTTTATAGTAAGTCTTAAAGACAGGTAGTGTGATTCTTCCAATTTCTTTTTCCAAAATTGTTTGGCTATTCTAGTTTCTTTGCTTTTCCATAGAGTTTTAGAATAATCTTGTCTGTAGCTACAAAGAAGCCAGATGGGATTTTTAAATGGATTTTTATTAAATCTCTAGACCAGTTTGGGGAGAATCGGTGTCCCTATTATGTTGATTCTTGTAGTTGATGAACACAGTATATCTCTCCATTTATTTAGATCTTCTGTGATTTATTTCATATGCATTTGTAGCTTTCAGACACTGTACATCTTTGATTAGATCAGTGGTTCCCAATCGGGGGATTTTGCCCTTTAAGGGGACATTTGGCAGTAACTAGAGGCATTTTTATTGGTCACAATTGTGTGGGGCTGGGGAGTGCTACTAGCTTGTGGTCGGTAGAGGTTAGGGACACTACTAAACATCCTAAAGTACACAGAACAGCCCCTCCCATAAGAAAGAATTATCTAAACCAAAATGTCAGTAGTGCTGAAGGTTGAGAAACCCTGGGTTAGATTTAACTTAAGGATTTATTTTTGTGGGGAGGGGTGTTGTAAATTTTTTTTAATTTTTGTTTCCAGTTGTTTATTGCTTGTATATTGATACATTAATAATTGTTCATTTGTATTGCTCATTATAATATATTGATAATTGTATTGATAATTATTGATATATTTGGAGTTTGGTATACCATTTTATTATCTGCTAGTTGCCTCTTTATTTTGTTGCATTGTTTCACTTTTCCTGCTATCTTTTGCATTATTTGAACAGGTTTTACTATCCCATTTTAATTTATCATGCCTTTTGGTCGATCTCTTTGTATAATTTTTTAGTAGTTGCTCTAGGAATTACAATATTCATACTTAACTTTTTACAGTCTACTTAGAATCAATAGTTTATCACTTCAAGTAGAATGTAAAAACCTTCCTGCCCTCTAAGTCCCTTTACCTTCCCTCTTCATGTTTACAAGTCATCTTACGTATTACATATACATACATTGAAAACCCCATCAGTCAGTGTTATAAATTTTGCTTTTAACCATCAAACATATTTTAAAGAACTTAAGAGAAGAATATGCTACTATATTTGCATAGATATTTACTATTTCTGTTGCTTTTCCTTCATTGCTAATATTCCAGGATTCATTCTGCTTCTATTTCCCAAGTGTATGAAGAATTTCCTTTAGCAGTTCTTTTAGAGCAGGTCTGCTGGTGATTAATTCTTATTAGTTTTCTTTAATCTGAGAATGTCTTGATATTCCTTTCATTTCTGAAGGCTAATTTTGCTGGTTATAGGATTCTAGATTAACAGTTCTTTTCTTTTACCACTTGAAAAATGTTGTGCCACTTCCTGCTAGCTTCCCTGGAAATCTACTGTCTTCAAATTGTTTTTCCCTTATACTTAATATATTATTTGTATCTAGCTCTTTTAAGATTTTTTTCTTTGTCTTTAGCTTTCAGAAATTTAATCATGATGTGTCTTGGTGTGGATTTCTTTGAGTTTATCCCTATTTGGCGTTGCTCAGCTTCTTGAATTCTTGGGTTTGTCTTTGCCAAAATAGAGGATTTTTTAATTTCTTTGAATACTTTTTCAAGTTTCACACTTCCATTCTTCTGGCACTCTGAAGAGGAATACTGGATCTTTTGTTATGGTCCCATAGGTTCCTGAGTCTTGTTTACTGTTTTTTTTTTTTAAGTCTGTTTTCTCTCTGTTGTTCATATTGAGTGCTTTCTATTGTTCTGTCTTCAAGTTTACTGATTCTTTCCTTTGTCCTCCCCATTCTGCCATGGATCCCATCCATTCAAGTTTTTTCTTTAACTTCAGCTATATTTTTCAGTTTCAGATTTTTCATTTGTTTCTTCTTTTATGTCCTCTATTTATTTGCTGAGACATTCTATTTTTGTTGATTTAAGCATGTTCATAAATGCTCCTTGAAGCACTTTTATGATAGCTACTCTGAAATTCTTGTCAGATAGTTCTAACGTTTGTGTCTATTTATTGTATTTTCTTATTCAAGTTGATATCTTAGTCATTCTTGGGATGATGAGTGATTTTTGATTGAAACCTGGACATTTGGGGTATTATGTTATGAGACTCTGGATCTTATTTAAATCTTCTGTTTAGCAGGCCTCTTGTGGCACTGCTCCAGTGGGGATGCCTCATTACTGCAAGTGCGGGTGAAAGTCCAGGTTCTTACCTTGGCCTCCATTTGTTCCTAGGGAAAGGGACTCCTTACAACTGCTAGGTGGGGTAGGAGTTCAGGCACCTCAGAAGGTAAAAGACAAGCGACGGACTAGGAGAAAATATTTGCAAATCATATAACCAACAAAGGCCTATATCTAGAATATCTATAAAGAATTCCTAAAACTCAACAGCAAAAAACCAATCCAAATGTAAAATGTACAAAAGACACAAACAGATATTTCATCAGAGAGCACATGAAAAGATGTTCAACATCATTTCTGTTATGGAAACACAAATTAAAACCACAATGAAATATCATTATACACCTATTATTAAAATAGTTTCAAAATTTTTAAAAATAGTGATGATACCAAATGTTGGTGAGGATGCAGAGGAACTGGATCACTCATACTTTACTGGTGGGACTATAAAGTGGTACGGCCACTCTGAAAGAGTATAGCAGTTTATTAAAAAGTTCAGTGTAGACTTACCATATGACTTAGCAATTACACTCTTGGGCATTTATCCCAGAGAAATGAAAACTTATGACCACCTGTATGAAAATGTTCGTAAAATCTTCATTTATAATAGCCCCAAACTAGAAACAACCAAAATATCCTTCAGGGATGAGTGGTTGAATAAATTCTGTTACATCTATGGAATACTACTGAGCAATAAAAAGAGATGAGCTATTGATATATGCATCATCCTTGATGAAGGAATATAAAGAGGTAGCACAAGGAAGTTCTTTTGTGGTGAGGGGATAGTTCTGTATCTTGATTGTGGTGATGGTTACATGGATCTGAACATGGGATAAAATTGCATGGAACCACAGAGATGACACATAAAACCACACACACACACTAATACACATTTAAAAATGATGAAAACTGAATGAGTTCTGTAGCCTAGTTAACAGTAATGTGCCAATGTACATTTTTGTTTTTGATATGGAACTACAGCTATATAAGATGTCATCATTAGGAGATGCTGGGTGAAGAGTTATGAGTCTCTATACTACTGCTGCAACTTCCTGTCAGCTTATAATTATTTCAAAATAAAATGTTTTTAAAAATTCACAGTTCTCTGAGGTGATTTAAGTCTAGTTCTGCTGAAAGCAGAATATTAGGGAAAACCAATATTTGCCACCCCCCCATCCCCAAAATATCACAACATCAATGGAACCCACATGTATATACTAATAAAAACATCTGTATATCCTTTCCATTTCTTTGGTGTTTTTCCTTTTCTTTAAAAAATTACTTTTATGGGAAAACTGACAGTAATCAACAGTTATCATTACAGGTAGTGCTGTGTTCCTAGTGCTATGCTAACTGCCCTTTTCCTGCCAGTGAAAACACAGGCAGATGACATTCACATTCTTTATATACTTACAAGGATGCTCCCAAATTTGACCAAATGCAAACACATTTTCAAAAAAAAAATTGCACAATTTTCCTGGTGATACATGAGTTTCAGTCAGACTCACTCTGTGGCAAAGATATAATGGGCTGTGTGTTGTGAGAATTGCGTGCTAGCTATAACTATCACTTTTTCTCCCACTCAAGAAAGTGTATTGGAATGCAAGTGAGGGGATTTGGCCTTATATGGAGAACCTGGAATCTCTTCAAAGTTATTTAAATTACTTATGCCATACTTTTCAATTGTAACTGGTTTAAGCATTGCATTTGAGAGTATCCATTTTAGGCTGCAAAAGTAATAAAATAATGTTGTCCCTGCCTTATTAAGCTGCTGATGTGGCTATGGTATACAGGAAAAAATTCTGAATTTCAGGACAGACCTGGATTTTAATCCTAGCTCTGCTGCTTACTGAACAAGTCATTAAACCTCACAGAACCTGAGTTTTCTCAATTATAGGGATAATACCCATTTCATAGACTTATTTCATTCAGCTCTTACCTTTGTGAAAGGTACCTAGCACCATATCTGACTCATATAGCTGTTCACAAAATGTTTGTTTGCTGCAAAAGGTTTCACTCATGAAGGTGTCTTCATGCACCTGAAGACAAAGTGAATGATAAATATATAATAAAAATTATAAATACTGTGGTTTAAACTATAAAAATGAGGGGTTGGAAAATGGAAAGTGCCAAAAGTGCTGCAGGTTTTAGAGAAGGCATCATGATGGGAATGAGATTCAAAGTGGGTTTTGAAGAACAGAGAAGTGGAGGGGTAAATTGGTAGGGAGACCATTTCAAGTAGAAGCGAAAGACTGAGGACATATGATCATATGGGAATCAAAACTGAGAAATTTATACTACTTGAAACCTGCTATTCTATTAGATTATATTTGGGAACTTATAAATCTTAAAGTTTTAAGCAATTTTTTCCATAGTGTTACATTTTAAAAGTATTCCAACATTTGCTGTCTATTTTAATGATATTGAATATTAGAGTACCTGCTTGGTTGCTAAGACACTTGTATACCTTACTTTGAAATCTTGATTGGTAAGGTTTACATAGCTCCTGTCAGTTGTAGCTAAACTTAGGCTTGTTGATGATAAATTCTTTCTGTTTAATAAAGATGAATGATATAATAATGGAATATTAACGAGAGCTGGGATTTCAGTATTTTTTTTAAGTCTGACAAAATTGTTTTCACATGATATTAATGTATATGAATTTAATTTCTTCAAAGAAAGCTTTGCCAGTCTTACCAACTTGCTATTCCTAAATGATGCTTGGTGTTTGTAATAGTATAACTTTGTAGAAAATGTGAAATGTGAGTGTTTGACTAACTTGTCTTGAATATATGAAAGCATTATACCCTTTCTTTCTTTCTTTCTTTCTTTTGGTGTATTCTCATGGAGAAATAGGTTGGTTTTTGAAAGCATAGTTTGATATTCATTGAGTTTTTTTTTCTTAATGCTTTATTGGAGTATAATTGCTTTACAATGGTGTGTTAGTTTCTGCTTTATAACAAAGTGAATCAGTTATACATATACATATATTCCCATATCTCTTCCCTCTGGCGTCTCGTTCCCTCCCACCCTCCCTATCCCCCCCCCGCAGGTGGTCACAAACCACGGACCTGATTCCCCTGTGTTATGCGGCTGCTTCCCACTAGCTATCTATTTTACATTTGGTAGTGTATATATGTCCATGCCACTCTCTCACTTTGTCACAGCTTACCCTTCCCCCTCCCCATATCCTCAAGTCCATTTCTAGTAGGTCTGTGTCTTTATTCCTGTCTTACCCCTCAGTAATTCATGACTTTTTTTTCCCTTAGATTCCATATATATGTTTTAGCATATGGTATTTGTTTTTCTCTTTCTGACTTACTTCACTCTGTATGACAGACTCTAGGTCCATCCACCTCACTGCAAATATCTCAATTTCGTTTCTTTTTATGGCTGAGTAATATTCCATTTGTATATATGTGCCACATCTTCCTTATCCATCATCTGATGATGGACACTTAGGTTGCTTCCATGTCCTGGCTATTGTAAATAGAGCTGCAATGAACATTTTGGTACATGCCACTTTTGGAATTATGGCTTTCTCAGGGTATATGCCCAGTAGTGGGATTGCTGGGTCGTATGGTAGTTCTATTTTTAGTTTTTTAAGGAACCTCCATACTGTTCTCCATAGTGGCTGTATCAATTTACATTCCCAGCAACAGTGCAAGAGTGTTCCCTTTTCTCCACACCCTCTCCAGCATTTATTGTTTGTAGATTTTTTGATGATGGCCATTCTGACCAGTGTGAGATGATATCTCATTGCAGTTTTGATTTGCATTTCTCTAATGATTAATGGTGTTGAGCATTCTTTGAGGTGATTTTTGGCAATCTGTATATCTTCTTTGGAGAAATATCTGTTTAGGTCATCTGCCCATTTTTGGATTGGGTTGTTTGTGTTTTTGATACTGAGCTGCATGAGCTGCTTGTAAATTTTGGAGATTAATCCTTTGTCAGTTGTTTCATTTGCAACTATTTTCTCCCGTTCTGAGGGTTGTGTTTTGCTCTTGTTTATGGTTTCCTTTGCTGTGCAAAAGCTTTGAAGTTTCATTAGGTCCCATTTGTTTATTTTTGTTTTTATTTCCATTTCTCTAGGAGGTGGGTCAAAAAGGATCTTGCTGTGGTTTATATCATAGAGTGTTCTGCCTATGTTTTCCTCTAAGAGTTTGATAGTATCTGGCCTTATATTTAGGTCTTTAATCCATATTGAGTTTATTTTTGTGTATGATGTTAGGGAGTGTTCTAATTTCATACTTTTACCTGTACCTGTCCAGCTTTCCAAGCATCACTTATTGAAGAGGCTGTCTTTTCTCCACTGTATATTCTTGCCTCCTTTATCAAAGATAAGGTGCCCATATGTGTGTGGGTTTATCTCTGGGTTTCTATCCTGTTCCATTGATCTATATTTCCGTTTTTGTGCCAGTACCACAGTGTCTTGATTACTGTAGCTTTGTAGTATAGTCTGAAGTCAGGGAGCCTGATTCCTCCAGCTCCATTTTTCGTTCTCAGGATTGCTTTAGCTATTCGGGGTCTTTTGTGTTTCCGTACAAATTGTGAAATTTTTTGTTCTAGTTCTGTGAAAAATGCCAGTGGTAGTTTGATAGGGATTGCATTGAATATGTAGATTGCTTTGGGTAGTAGAGTCATTTTCAGAATATTGATTCTTCGAATCCAACAACATGGTATATCTCTCCATCTATTTGTATCATCTTTAATTTCTTTCATCAGTGTCTTATAATTTTCTGCATACAGGTCTTTTGTCTCCTGAGATAGGTTTATTCCTAGATATTTTATTCTTTTTGTTGCAGTGGGATTGTTTTCTTAATTTCACTTTCAGATTTTTCATCATTAGTGTATACGAATGCCAGAGATTTCTGTGCATGAATTTTGTATCCTTCTACTTTACCAAATTCATTGATTAGCTCTAGTAGTTTTCTGGTAGCATCTTTAGGATTCTCTATGTATAGTATCATGTCATCTGCAAACAGTGACAGCTTTACTTCTTCTTTTCCGATTTGGATTCCTTTTATTTCTTATTCTTGTCTGATTGCTGTGGCTAAAACTTTCAAAAATATGTTAAATAATAGTGGTGCGAGTGGGCAACCTAGTCTTGTTCCTGATCTTAGTGGAAATGCTTTCAGTTTTTCACCATTGAGGCGGATGTTGGCTGTGGGTTTGTCATATCTGGCCTATATTAATGTTGGGGAAAGTTCCCTCTATGCCTACTTTCTGGAGGGTTTTTATCATAAATGGGTGTTGAATTTTGTCGAAAGCTTTCTCTGTATCTGTTGAGATGACTGTATGGTTTTTCTCCTTCAATTTGTTATTATGGTGTATCACGTTGACTGGTTTGTGTACATTGAAAAATCCTTGCATTCCTGTAATAAACCCCACTTGATCATGGTGTATGATCCTTTTAATGTGCTTTTGGATTCTGTTTGGTAGTCTCTTGTTGAGGATTTTTGCATCTATGTTCATCAGTGATATTGGGCTGTAGTTTTCTTTCTTTGTGACATCTTTGTCTGGTTTTGGTATCAGGGTGATGGTGGCCTTGTAGAATGAGTATTGGAGTGTTCCTCCCTCTGCTGTATTTTGGAAGAGTTTGAAAAGGATAGGTGTTAGCTCTTCTCTAAATGTTTGATAGAATTCGCCTGTGAAGCCATCTGGTCCTGGGCATTTGTTTGCTGGAAGATTTTTAATCACAGTTTCAATTTCAGTGCTTGTGATTGGTCTGTTCATATTTTCTGTTTCTTCCTGGTTCAGTCTCGGCAGGTTGTGCATTTCTAAGAATTTGTCCATTTCTTCCAGGTCCATTTTATTGGCATAGAGTTGCTTGTAGTAATCTCTCATGATCTTTTGTATTTCTGCAGTGTCAGTTGTTACTTCTTTTTCATTTCTAATTCTATTGATTTGAGTCTTCTCCCTTTTTTTCTTGATGCCTCTGGCTAATGGTTTATCAATTTTGTGTATCTTCTCAAAGAACCATCTTTTAGTTTTATTGATCTTTGCTATCGTTTCCTTCATTTATTTTTCATTTATTTCTGATCTGATCTTTATGATTTCTTTGCTTCTGCTAACTTTGGGGTGGTTTTGTTCTTTTTTCTCTAATTGCTTTAGGTGCAAGGTTAGGTTGTTTATTTGAGATGTTTCGTTTTTCTTAAGGTAGGATGGTATTGCTCTAAACTTCCGTCTTAGAACTGCTTTTGCTGCACCCCATAAATTTTGGGTCGTCGTGGTTTCATTGTCATTTGTTTCTAGGTACTTTTTGATGTCCACTTTGATTACTTCAGTGATCTCTTGGTTATTAAGTAATGTATTGTTTAGCCTCCATGTGTTTGTATTTTTTACAGATCTTTTCCTGTAATTCATATCTAGTCTCATAATGTTGTGCTTGGAAAAGGTACTTGATACAATTTCAATTTTCTTAAATTTACCAAGGCTTGATTTGTGACCCAAGATATGATCTATCCTGGAGAATGGTCCATGAGCACTTCAGAAAAATGTGTATTCTATTGTTTTTGGATAGAATGTCTTATAAATATCAATTAAGTCCATATTGTTTAATGTATCATTTAATGCTTGTGTTTCCTTATTTATTTTCATTTTGGATGATCTGTCCATTGGTGAAAGTGGGGTGTTAAAGTCCACTACTATGATTGCGTTATTGTTGATTTCCCCTTTTATGGCTGTTAGTATTTGCCTTATGTATTTAGGTGCTCCCATGTTGGGTGCATAAATATTTACAATTGTTATATCTTCTTCTTGGATCGATCCCTTGATCATTATGTAGTGTCCTTCTTTGTCTCTTGTAATAATCTTTATTTTAAAGTCTGTTTTGTCTGATATGAGAATTGCTACTCCAGCTTTCTTTTGATTTCCATTTGCATGGAATATCTTTCTCCATCCCCTCACTTTCAGTCTGTATGTGTCCCTAGGTCTGAAGTGGGTCTTTTTTAGACATCATATATATGGGTCTTGTTTCTGTATCCATTCAGCCAGCTTGTGTCTTTTGGTGGGAGCATTTAATCCATTTACATTTAAGCTAATTATCGATATGTATGTTCCTATTCCCATTTTCTTAATTGTTTTGGGTTTGTTATTGTAGGTCTTTTCCTTCTCTTGTGTTTCTTGCCTAGAGAAATTCCTTGAGCATTTGTTTTAAAGCTGGTTTGGTGGTGGTGAACTCTCTCAGCTTTTGCTTGCTGTAAACGTTTTAATTTCTCCATCAAATCTGAATGAGATCCTTGCTGGGTAGAGTAATCCTGGTTGTAGGTTTTTCTCCTTCATCACTTTAAATATGTCCTGCCAGTCCCTTCTGGCTTGCAGAGTTTCTGCTGAAAGATCAGCTGTTAAGCTTATGGGGATTCCCTTGTGTGTTATTTGTTGTTTTTCCCTTGCTGCTTTTAATATGATTTCTTTGTATTTAATTTTTGCTAGTTTGATAAATATGTGTCTTGGTGTGTTTCTCCTTGTATTTATCCTGTATGGGGCTCTCTGTGCTTCCTGGACTTGATTAGCTATTTCGTTTCTCATATAGGGAAGTTTTCAACTATAATCTCTTCAGATATTTTCTCAGTCCCTTTCTTTTGCTCTTCTTCTGATGGGACCACTGTAATTTGAATGTTGGTGCATTTAATGTTGTCCCAGAGGTCTCTCAGACTCTCCTCAGTTCTTTGCATTGTTTTTTCTTTATTCTGCCCTGCAGTAGTTATTTCCACTATTTTATCTTCCAGGTCACTTATCCGTTCTTCTGCCTCAGTTATTCTGCTATTGATCCCTTCTAGAGTATTTTTAATTTCATTTATTGTGTTGTTCATCGGTGCTTGTTTCCTCTTTAGTTCTTCTACGTCCTTGTTAAATGTTTCTTGCATTTTCTGTTTTCTATTTCCAAGATTTTGGATCATCTTTACTATCATTATTCTGAATTCTTTTTCAGGTAGACTGCCTATTTCCTCTTCATTTGTTATGTCTGGTGGGTTTTTACCTTGCTTCTGCATCTGCTGTGTGTTTTTCTGTCTTCTCATTTTGCTTATCTTACCGTGTTTGGGGTCTCCTTTTTGCAGGCTGCATGTTCATAGTTCCCATTGTTTTTGGTGTCTGTCGCCAGTGGCTAAGGTTGGTTCAGTGGGTTGTGTAGGTTTCCTGGTGGAGAGGACTAGTGCCTGTGTTCTGGTGGATGAGGCTGGATCTTGTCTTTCTGGTCGGCACGTCCACATCTGTTGGTGTGTCTTGGGGTGTATGTGCCCTTATTATGATTTTAGGCAGCCTCTCTGCTAATGGGTGGGGTTGTGTTCCTGTTTTGCTAGTTGTTTGGCATAGGGTGTCCAGCACTGTAGCTTGCTGGTCGTTGAGTGAAGATGGGTCTTGGTATTGAGATGGAGATCTCTGGGAGATTTTTGCGATTTGATATTACGTGGAGCTGGGAGGTCTCTTGTGGAGCAGTGTCCTGAACTTGGCTCTCCCACCTTAGAGGCACAGCACTGACTCCTCACTGGAGCACCAAGAGCCTTTCATCCACACGGCTCAGAATAAAAGGGAGAAAAAAATAGAAAGAGGATAAAATAAAATAAAGTAAGATGAAAGAAAATAATTAAAATAAAAAATAATTATTAGGGAAAATAAGATTTTTTAAGTAAAAAATAAAAAATAACGGGCGGACAAACCCTAAGACAAATGGTGAAAGCAAAGCTATGCAGACAAAATCTCACACAGAAGCATACACATACACACTCACAAAAAGCGGAAAAGGGAAAAAAGGAATCTATCTTGCTCCCAAAGTCCACCTCCTCCTTTTGGGATGATTCATTGTCTATTCAGGTATTCCGCAGATGCAGGGTACATCAAGTTGATCGTGGAGGAATAATCCGCTGTTCCTGAGGTTGTTGGGAGGGATTTCCCTTTCTCTTCTTTGTTTGCACAGCTCCTGGGTTTCACCTTTGGATTTGGCCCCACCTCTGCGTGTAGGTCGCCTGAGGGCGTCTGTTCTTTGCTCAGACAGGACGGGGTTAAAGGAGCAGCTGATTCAGGGGCTCTGGCTCACTCAGGCCTAGGGGAGGGTGGGGTTTGGATGTGGGGTAAGCCTGCGGTGGCAGAGGCCGGCGTGACGTTGCACCCGCCTGAGGCGCACCGTGTGTTCTCCCAGGGAAGTTGTCCCTGGATCACGGGACCCTGGCAGTGGCGGGCTGCACAGGCTCCCGGGAGGGGAGGTGTGGAGAGTGACCTGTGCCTGCACACAGGCTTCTTGGTGGCGGCAGCAACAGCCTTAGCATCTCATGCCCATCTCTGGAGTCAGCCCTGAAAGCTGCAGCTTGCGCCAGTCTCTGGAGCTCCTTTAAGCAGTGCTCTTAATCCCCTCTCCTCGCGCACCAGAAAACAAAGAGGGCAGAAAAAGTCTCTTGCCTCTTGGGCAGGTCCAGACTTTTCCCCCAGACTCCCTCCTGGCTAGCCGTGGTGCACTAACCCCTTCAGGCTGTGTTCACGCCACCAGTCCTCTCCCTGCGCTCTGAACAAAGCCCGAGCCTCAGCTCTCAGCCCCCGCCTGCCCCGGTGGGTGAGCAGACAAGCCTCTCGGGCTGGTGAGTGCTGGTCAGCACCGATCCTCTGTATGGGAATCTCTCCACTTTGCCCTCCGCACCCCTGTTGCTGCGCTCTCCACCATGGCTCCAAAGCTTCCCCCCTCCGCCACCTGCACTCTCCACCAGTGAAGGGACTTCCTAGTGTGTGGAAACCTTTCCTCCTTCTCAGCTCCCTCCTGCTGGTGCAGGTCCCATCCCTATTCTTTTGTCTCTGCTTTTTCTTTTTCCTTTTGCCCTACCCAGGTACATGGGGAGTTTCTTGCCTTTTGGGGGGTCTGAGGTCTTCTGCCAGTGTTCAGTGGGTGTTTTATAGGAGCAGTTCCACGTGTAGATGTATTTCTTATGTATCTGTGGGGAGGAAGGTGATCTCCACGTCTTAGTCTTCTGCCATCTTCCTCAACCTCCTGGGTTTTCTTTTATATGGTGTTGGAGCAAAGGGATTTTTTTCTGGGGCAAATAGATCTATCAGTGTTGGGTTTTTTTTTCCCCCTGAATGGTGAATCAGCTACAGATACTTGTAATTTATCTGCTTTTGAGATCCTTTTTTGCTGTATAATTTCAGTTTTACCATTATTTTGGTGAATAAATAATTTTACATATATTTATTGAATACCTGCTATATACAAAGCATTGTACTTATATACACAAATAACTACAGTATAAGGCAGTTTGCTGTAAGTGTTATGAGCTCTGTAGGATTTTAGATAATGGAGAAAGCATTTTTGAGTGGATGATCAGGGGCGATTTCATGGAGGCAGGAGCATTTGACTAATGCACGTAGCTTATAAATGAATATTAACATGGCAGTCAGTGTGAGTTAGGAGTCCTGAAATGACAGCTCTCCCACTGCCAAAGATTTTATCTTTATAAACTGGGAAAATCATTCCAGTACTAGTAAATGGTTAATATCTAAACATTCCCATAAATACTAATTTAAGGTAAATAGTTGTACTTTTATGAATACATAATTTGCATATGATTGATAATTGCTGCTTTTGTTTTTAGGCTATGAATATTGTGGTTCCCTTCATGTTTAAATATGCTGTAGACACCCTCAACCAGATGTCGGGAAACATGCTGAACCTGAGTGATGCACCAAATACAGTTGCAACCATGGCAACGGCAGTTCTCATTGGCTGTATGTTTGGTTCTTTAATCTGTCTACAGGTGTTGACTTTCTTCAAGAGGGTTTCATCATATTTGAGCATATGACCTTTTCACCACAAACACAACTTAGCATTTTAGATGTTTGTTTTATGTGAGATTTTTTTGTTTGATGTGTGGTTTTTAAAAAATTCTTTGTATGATATACTTTCCAAAAATTCTGTAATAAAACTCTCATTTTCTAAGTTCTAGAAAACAATAACATGAAGTAAGACATTAAATTCATAACAACCGCTTCTAATAGTTAGGCTCCTTATAAGATATTTTTTAGTAAGGCTAGTTATTTTCTTGCTGTTGTTGTTAGCCGTTGAATAGGAAATTGCTACATAATGATATACCTGTATTAATGTGTTATTTAATTATATTCAATAGCCATGACACAAATCTACAATTTGTAAAGAATAGAATATAGTGCTTTGTGTCCCCATGCAGTAGAAAGGATACTTTATGAAACTCAGACCTGAGTTGGGGCATGCTTAGTCAAAGCACTTGGATTTTTCAGGATCTCGATTTTATCACTTGTTATTTGGGGGAATTGAATTAGATCACAAAACCTCAACAGATACTGTACACTTATCCATAATAAGGCCTTATGGGCTGCTGTTACTTGGATAAATCTTTCAACATTTGGAATCTTATGGGGAAAAATAACAATGAAAAGTTTTCATGGTGGTGGAAAGATTGATACTCAGTGGGCTAGATGTTTCCTAGGTTTCTTTTAGTGTAAGTATTCTGTGATATATTCATTCATTGTACAAACATTTTCTGAGCCCTTGACGTTTTTATACTCCAACGATTCTAATATTTTTACACCCCACTTTTTCTTGATTGTATTGCTAGATGGTGTATCAAGAGCTGGAGCTGCCTTTTTTAATGAAGTTCGAAATGCAGTATTTGGCAAGGTAGCACAAAATTCAATCCGAAGAATAGCCAAAAATGTCTTTCTCCATCTTCACAACCTGGATCTCGCTTTCCACCTGAACAGACAGACAGGAGCTTTGTCAAAGGCTATTGACAGAGGGACAAGGGGTATCAGTTTTGTCCTGAGTGCTTTAGTATTTAATCTTCTTCCCATCATGTTTGAGGTGACCCTTGTCAGTGGTGTTTTGGTAAGTAAAACATTTTTCATGACAAGCTTTTATCTTACATTCTTGTTAGTAGCTATTTAGTACTTGAAGCTTTTGTACTATTGCATGCTTATGATTTGAAAGCAAAATCCCAGAAGGGTTATACAGTTTGTTTAATTATTTTTCCACAAGCTTCAAGGGACTGTGTCCAAAGTCTTTATCATGTTATTATTGTAAAGAGCTGTTCAGTTCTACACATAGGTCAGTCATTTAGCTAGTGGTTGCAGTTTTTTTGTTAACAGACATTATGGTATATGGCTTTGGACTGGTATGCTCAGATTATCTAGGTTTCTTTCTATTCACCATTTGTAGCATTTTAGGCAATTTCATATTTTATAATTAAAAGTATGCATATAACTTAAAGTTGATTTTCTAAGGTATTTGTTTCCTCACTCAGTTTTTCATATATACAACTTTATACCAACATATTTTTTAATTAAAACCTTTGCGATTTGCTAATGTATATTATAAACTATTTGGCAAGAGCAATGACTGTTTCTCATTTCTTCTTTTGCCTTCTCCAGTATTATAGATGTGGTGCCCAGTTTGCACTGGTGACCCTTGGGACACTTGGTGCATACACAGCATTCACAGTTGCTGTCACACGGTGGAGGTAAGATATCCCCCAGAGGTTGGTCAAGGTTCAGAAATTAGTTATGCTTCTGTAGCAAACATTCTATGCCTATGCAAATCTTTGTCTTACAGAACTAGATTTAGAATAGAGATGAACAAAGCAGATAATGATGCAGGTAACGCTGCCATAGACTCGCTGCTGAATTATGAAACTGTGAAGGTAATATGTTTAATTTTACTTTCCTCTTCCTTTCACACCACACTAAGGTTTGTTCTGCCATTTAATTGAATAGGTGCTGTAAGTTAGAGCTGCAGATTAGTATAGGATCTCTAGGTATGATGAAATAATAGTACTTTATTGTTTTTCTTTTGTTTAGAAATTGCCCTTTCTACCACATTCTTTGTGTGGCACCATCAGAATTTTACCTTCTGAATTAATTTATAAGTAGTGACAGTATGGTTAGCATCTTGATTCAGAATGCACACTAAGTTCTTGACTCTCTATCCCTCATACTGCCTAGCATAGTGCTTTTCACTAATTCATTTCATAATTCATTCATAATTCATTTCACTAATTCATTTATCTGTTCATTTTTCCATTTAACAAATATTACTGAATGCCTCGTGTGTGCAAAGCGCTATGCTAAGTCCTGTAATGGGGGAGGGTGGTAAAAACAATGATTACTGTTTGATCCTTGCCTTCCCAGAATTTGCTAAGCACTGGGAGAGTTAAAGTAAAGTATGCAAGTGGCTACATGAGAAAGGTGTAATGTGGTGGGGGGCAATGAGAATTGTCAATTCAGAGTCCCAGAGGATCAAGGCAAGGCTTTGTGAAGGAAGTGCCATTGACAGCTTTTTTAGATCTGGGTTTAAATTAACTAGGCATTCAGTAAATGTTTGGGGGATGGATTTTATGGACTTTTCAAATACTGTCCATTGTGGAAAACTGCAGGAGTACCATAGTCCAATATATGGAAAGTCAGTTTTTAAAATGGTGTATGCAGTACAAAATTGTATCCATGAAAAGGATTCTAATCACTTAAGAGATTAAATTCCAATTATAGTTGTATGTAGTTACTATTTTTATGTATTTTGTAGTATTTTAATAATGAAAATTATGAAGCACAAAGATATGATGGATTTTTGAAGACATATGAGACTGCTTCATTGAAAAGTACCTCTACTCTGGCTATGCTGAACTTTGGTCAAAGTGCTATTTTCAGTGTTGGTTTAACAGCCATAATGGTGCTCGCCAGTCAGGGAATTGTGGCAGGTAATGGATATGTGGTTTTCACGTTAGTCTATGTTTTACTTAACCTTTATAAAGATTAATGAAATAAATGTGTATATTAGTCTCATAAAGCATATTCAATAAGGTGCTATAACATCCTTGGAGTACTTTCATTTTTGTATCAGAATATGTTTTCTTGATTACATGATGATTTTTTTTTACTTCCCTTTGTTTAACACTACAAGTTTAGCACTGGTTCTCTCATTGATTGGGATTACTGTTTGTGGGGCTACAACCTGATTCTTTAAGGAGTAACTTTCTTTTTAGCATCTGATATTTCTAATTTCTCTTGTAGACCTGGAAAGAAATGTAATTAATTTAGTATTTAGTCCAAAGGACTAAAATGCAAGCAGTCATATAAAAATTACTAGTAACCTTTTAGTTTTTCTATTAGTTGTTCATTGCAAAACATTGCAAAAGTAAATAATATCTGTGCCTCTTTTCTGTAACCTGCTTGCTTAGTTAGGATTTATTCGTTCACTGAGACCTTAATACATGGTTTATCAATTCCCAATCATGATATCCATTTGCTCCAATTTTTTAATTTATACTTTAAAAAACTTCTATTTTACATTACAAGGAACTTTCTTAGGAAGAAAGGAGAGATTTTCAGCCTTCCATTTCTTTCCTCACTTAAGCCATTCTCTTTTACTTATATATTATGTGTAGTGTATGGGTGGGCTTTTGCCATTCCAGTTAACATATATCTAGTTCCCTATTTTCCTAAATCATGGATTAAAATGCTTTGGAATTTGAGTAGGCCTAAGAGTTGCTGATCATGTACATTTTGAACTGTATTCCACAGTAGTAAACTGTAAACTTTTCTATCTTAAACTGGAAAGTTCATAACATCTAAATTTTTTTTTCTACCAACTGCATATTAAGGTACCCTTACTGTTGGAGATTTAGTAATGGTGAATGGACTGCTTTTTCAGCTTTCATTGCCCCTTAACTTTCTGGGAACTGTATACAGAGAAACTAGACAAGCACTTATAGATATGAACACCTTGTTTACTCTACTCAAGGTAGACACCCGAATTAAAGTAAGTAATCTATTTAGTACCTTTTTAAAAGCATATAAGCATCATCTCATTAATGGTATTATTCCGGGGGAATATTTTTACATTACCATATTAGCAAACTAATTTCTCTTTTGCAGGAATTGGGACTATCATGTGTATTAAAAGGCTGTTACAGCTTTTACTTCTGTGTTTAGAAACCTTACATTATTAGCAAAGAATATTATACCTAGAAGCTAAATTTTGTTAACTTCTATATTTGTACTTGCACCTGATTTACTTTTGCTAATAATGATATAAAATGTGATTGCCTCTCCTCACATTGTCAACCTCCTTTCTTCCCTGCCCACCATCCCTCTTTACCCCCAAAACAAATTTATCAGAAATCAAAGCATTCAGGATTTTTACCCTTAACAGTGAGGAGTGAAAAATCATTTTTAAAAGCATGCTTAGAAGTGGTGTAACTCCACTTATAAACCTCCTCCTTTCCCTTTATTTTCCTTTTTCTCTCTGTGAATTAGAAAATTGCATAGCTGTACTCTAGGAGGTGTGTAAAGTGGCTTTTTCTTTTCTCTTCCCTGCTAGGACAAAGCGATGGCATCTCCCCTTCAGATCACACCACAGACAGCTACGGTGGCCTTTGATAATGTGCATTTTGAATACATTGAGGGGCAGAAAGTCCTTAGTGGAATATCTTTTGAAGTTCCTGCAGGAAAGAAAGTGGCCATTGTAGGAGGAAGTGGGTCAGGGTAGGTAATTTAGTTCTTTATAAAATTCTGCATTGTTGATTGCTGACTCCCATTGTAATATTTTTTATGTGTCATAATAAAATGATGACTGTGGTTTAAAATAGGGGTTCCCTAATGCCAGTTGGAGCTGCATAACCTTTCATTGTCTCCTATTTCAGGAAAAGCACAATAGTGAGGCTGTTGTTTCGCTTCTATGAGCCTCAAAAGGGTAACATTTACCTTGCTGGTCAAAATATACAAGATGTGAGCCTGGAAAGCCTTCGGAGGGCAGTGGGAGTGGTACCTCAGGTATTTAAAAAAAGAAAAAACTTATTTGGGGGAAGGTATATTGGGTTGGTGGATCTTTTACTAGAATCATTTGAATCCAAAGAGTCAGTATATGCTAATTAAGTTGGAAGTGTTAGGCCCTACAGGCCATATTCTGTTACCAAAAAGACAAAAAAACATGAATTTAAAAATCTTCATGATGGGAAGATTTTTTTAAGCCTTAGGAAGATAGCATAACATAGAGGAAAGACCCCAGACTGGAGTCAAATAGAACAGAATTGTAAGCCCAGCTCTAACCCATATACATTGTATGGCCTTGGGCCTCAGTTTCCTCATCTGTAAAATAAGGATACCATTTTCTTGTAGGACAGAATTATTATGGAGTAGAGATAATATGTGTAAAGTACCAAGTACAATGTCCATCACATAATTGTTCAGTAAATGAAAACTATTATTTTAATTTTGAGCAGTTTTTGGCAGAGTAAATTTATGAAAATTACAAAGCAGTCTGGCTGCCAACTTCAAGTTGGTATGCCTTGTTCCCACAGTACCAAGCACAGTGCCCGACCCATAGTGAGCATTTAACAAGTATTTGCTGAGTGACTTTAGGGGGAAACATAAGTTCAGAGTAAGATCTGAGAAGGTAGGAAGGAGGTAGCCTTACAGGATGTGAGTTTTTCTTATACTGAAAGCCAATAGAGAGACCTGGGAATTAGTTGCAGCCTAGAATCAGAACCAAATCCCTGGGAGAACTGTAAGAAAAGGATCAGACAGTTCCTTTTATGTAGCTTGTAAAAGGTCATCAAGTGATCTAACACATGCCACTCTGCCCTGTCCTCTCTTTCACTGAGAATCCCAAATTTAGTGTTCATGAGTTACTTAGGGAGATTATCAAAATTCCAACTCTCTTTCACACACCTTGGTTCTGGTTTAGGAGGGCAGTGGGGGCCCCAGAAACCTGCATTTTTGAATATGCCTTCTAGGTGATTTAGGTGATTCATAGACTATATGTTGAAAAACACTGACCTAAACCATATATGAAGTGAACTGAATTCTGGGCTGTTCCTGCTTAGGGCTCAGTGTCCTCATCCATTCTCTTGGGCTGTATAATAATTACCCTCATCGTTTTGAAAAATAAAATGTTTTATTCACTGAGGAAAAATATACATGGTCAATAAATGAAAGAAAAGATACTCATCCTCATTAGAAGTCTTAGTAATTAAATCAACAATGGGATACCATTTATCACCTATTAAACTGCTGATGATTTTAAAACTTGTAGTATTTAGTTTGGGCAAGGCTGTGTGAAATGGCTAGTCTGTTTTGCTGGAGGAAGCATGCAACTTTCCTGATGAACAAATTGGCAGTATGTAGCAAGAGTCTGAAAAATATTTATACCCTTTATTACAGTAATTCTGCCTCTAGGAAGTTTTAGTAAGGAAATAAACAGGGAAGTGAACAGATTTTTCTATGCTAAACAGTTCATTATAGTGTTATTTATACCAGCACAAGTTGGAAACACTATAAAATCCAGTATTAAGTAGATGGTTAAATTATCATCATAGGATCAAATGTCATACAGTCATTTTTAAATATCATGTTTGTAAAGAGTATTGAGTGTCATAGATAAATGCTCAGATACAAAGTTTGTTGAAAAAGAAGTTTCCCAACAAAATGTAATATTTCAGTTTTATAATATTAAATGAATACATTGTAACAGAAAAAGTATTGGAGAAAATAGAGCAACATGTTAATAGTAGTTATTGCTGGATGGCGGGATTATGGATTATTTACTTAATTTTTGTTTTACCTTATATTTTCTATTTCCCTTTTTTTAATATCTTTATTGGAGTATAATTGCTTTACAATGGTGTGTGTGTTTCTGCTGTATCAAAAAGTGAATCAGCTACACATATACATATATCACCATATTTCCTTCCTCTTGCGTCTCTCTTGCACCCTCCCTATCCCACCCCTCTAGGTGGACACAAACCACCGAGCATATCTCCCTGTGCTATGTGGCTGCTTCCCACTAGCTATCTATTTTACGGTTGGTAGTGTGTATATGTCCATGCCACTGTCTCACTTCGTCCCAGCTTACGCTTCCCCCTCCCTGTGTCCTCAAGTCCATTCTCAATGTCTGCGTCTTTATTCCTGTCCTGCACCTAGGTTCTTCACAACCTTTTTTTTCTTTTAGATTCCATATATATGTGTTAGCATATGGTATTTGTTTTTCTCTTTCTGACATACTTCACTCTGTATGAACACACTCTAGGTCCATTCAGCTCACTACAAATAACTCAATTTCGTTTCCTTTTATGGCTGAGTAATATTCCATTGTATATATGTGCCACATTTTCTTTGTCCATTCATCTGTCGATGGACACTTACGTTGTTTCCATCTCCTGGCTATTATAAATAGAGCTGCAATGAATATTGTGTTTCATGACTCTTTTTGAATTATGGTTTTCTCAGGGTATATGCCCAGTAGGGGGATTGCTGGCTCGTATGGTAGTTCTATTTTTAGTTTCTTAAGGAACCTCCTTACTGTTCTCCATAGTGGCTGTATCAATTTACTTCCCACCAACAGTGCAAGAAGGTTCCCTTTTCTCCACACCGTCTCCAGCATTAATTGTAGATTTTTTGATGATGGCCATTCTGACTGGTGTGAGGTGATACCTCATTGTAGTTCTGATTTGCATTTCTCTACTGATTAGTGATGTTGAGCATCCTTTCATATGTTTGTTGGCAATCTGTATATCTTCTTTGGAGAGATGTCTGTTTAGGTATTCTGCCCATTTTTGGGTTGGGTTGTTTATTTATTTTATTTTTTTGATATTGCTGTGCATGAGCAGCTTGTATATTCTGGAGATTAATCCTTTGTCCCTTGATTCATTTGCTAATATTTCTCCCATTCTGAGGGTTTTCTTTTCATCTTGTTTATGGTTTCCTTTACTGTGCAAAAGCTTTTAAGTTTCATTAGGTCCCATTTGTTTATTTTTGTTTTTAATTCCCTTTCTCTAGGAAGGGGGTCAAAAAGGGTCGTGCTGTGATTTATGTCAAGAGTGTTCTGCCTATGTTTTCCTCTAATAGTTTTATACTATCTGGTCTTACATTTAGGTCTTTATCCATTTTGAGTTTATCTTTGTGTATGATGTTAGGGAGTGTTCTAATTTCATTCTTTTACATGTAGCTGTCCAGTTTTCATAGCTCCACTTATTGACAAGACTGTCTTTTCTACATTGTATATTCTTGCCTCCTTTATCAAAGATAAGGTGACCATATGTGTGTGGGTTTATCTGTGGACTTTCTATCCTGTTCCATTGATCTATATTTCTGGTTTTGTGCCAGTACCATTCTGTCTTGATTATTGTAGCTTTGTAGTATAGTCTGAAGTCAGGGAACCTGGTTCATCCACCTACGTTTTTCTTCCTCAAGATTGCTTTGGCTATACGGGGTCTTTTGTGTTTCCATGCAAATTGTGAAATTTTTTGATCTAGTTCTGTGAAAAATGCCATTGGTAGATTGTTACGGATTGCACTGAATCTCTAGATTGCTTTTGGTAGTATAGTCATTTTCACAATAATGATTCTTCCAATCCAAGAACATGGTATATCTCTCCATCTGTTTGTATCATCTTTAATTTCTTTCATCAGGGTCTTACAGTTTCCTGCATACAGGTCTTTTGTCTCATTACATAGGTTTATTCCTAGGAATTTTATTTGTTTTGTTGCAATGGTAAATGGGAGTGCTTCCTTAATTTCTCTTTCAGATTTTTCATAATTAGTGTATAGGAATGCTAGAGATTTCTGTGCATTAATTTTGTATCCTGCTACTTTACCAAATTCGTTGATTAGCTCTAGTAGTTTTCTGC
Source organism: Monodon monoceros (assembly GCF_005190385.1). Classification (NCBI taxonomy): domain Eukaryota; kingdom Metazoa; phylum Chordata; class Mammalia; order Artiodactyla; family Monodontidae; genus Monodon; species Monodon monoceros. The sequence goes on along the minus strand of NW_021703779.1, from coordinate 62,814,868 downwards.
TAGCATCTTTAGGATTCTCTGTGTATAGTCTGCAAGTAGTGACAGTTTTACTTGTTTTCCGATTTGGATTCCTTTTCTTTCTTTTTCTTGTCTGATTGCTGTGCCTAAGACTTCCAGACATATGTTGAATAATAGTGGTGAGAATGGGGAACCCTGTCTTGTTTCTGATCTTAGTGGAAATCGTTTCTGTTTTTCACCATTGTGAACAATGTTATCTGTGGGTTTGTCATATATGGCCTTTCTTATGTTTAGGTACGTTCCTTCTCTGCCTGCTTTCTGGAGGATTTTTATCATAAATGGTTATTGAACTTTGTAGAAAGCTTTTTCTGCATCTATTGAGATGATGATATGGTTTTTCTCCTTCAATTTGTTAATATGGTATATCACGTTGATGGATTTGCGTATATTGAAGAATCCTTGCATTCCTGAGATAAATCCCACTTGATCATGGTGTATGATCCTTTTAATGTGCTGTTGGATTCTATTTGCTAGTATTTTGTTGAGGATTTTTGCATCTATGTTCATCAGTGATATTGTCCTGTAGTTTTCCTTTTTTGTGACATCTTTATCTGGTTTTGGTATCAGGGTATTCACGGCCTCGTAGAATGAGTTTGGGAGTGTTCATCCCTCTGCTGTATTTTGGAAAACTCTGAGAAGTATAGGTGTTAGCTCTTCTCTAAATGTTTGGTAGAATTCACCTGTGAAGCCATCTGGTCCTGGGCTTTTGTTTGTTAGAAGGTTTTTAATCACAGTTTCAACTTAGTGCTTGTGATTGGTCTGTGTATATTTTCTATTCCTTCCTGGCTCAGTTTCGGAAAGTTGTGTTTTTCTAGGAATTTGTCCATTTCTTCCAGGTTGTCCATTTTATTGGCATATAGTTGATTGTATTAGTCTCTCATGATCCTTTGTGTTTCTGCAGTGTCAGTGGTTACTTCTCCTTTTTCATTTCTAATTCTATTGATTTGAGTCTTCTCCTTTTTTTCTTGATGAATCTGGCTAATGGCTTATCAATTTTGTTTATCTTCTGAAAGAACCAGTTTTTAGTTTTATTGATCTTTGCTATTGTTTCCTTCATTTCTTTTTCATTTATTTCTGATCTGATCTTTATGATTTCTTTCCTTCTGCTAACTTTGAGGGGTTTTTGTTCTTCTTTCTTTAATTGCTTTAGGTGTAAGGTTAGGTTGTTGATTTGAGATGTTTCTTGTTTCTGGAGGTAGGACTGTGTTGCTATAAACTTCCCTCTTAGAACTGCTTTTGCTGCATCCCAGAGGTTTTGGGTCGTCGTGTCTCCATTGTCATTTGTTTCTAGGTAGTTTTTGATTTTGTCTTTGATTTCTTCAGTGATCACTTCGTTATTAAGTAGTGTATTGCTTAGCCTCCATGTGTTTGTATTTTTTACAGATCTTTTCCTGTAATTGATATCTAGTCTCACAGTGTTGTGGTCGGAAAAGATAGTTGATACAATTTCAATTTTCTTAAATTTACCAAGGCTTGATTTGTGACCCCAGATATGATCTATCCTGGAGAATGTTCCATGAGCACTTGAGAAGAAAGTGTATTGTGTTGTTTTTGGATGGAATATCCTACAAATATCAATTAAGTCCATTTGTTTAATGTGTCATTTAAACTTGTGTTTCCTTATTTATTTTCATTTTGGTTGATCTGTCCCTTAGTGGAAGTGTGGTGTTGAAGTCCACTACTATTATTGTGTTACTACTGATTTCCCCTTTTATGGCTGTTAGCATTTGCCTTATGTATTGAGGTGCTCCTATGTTGGGTGTATAGGTATTTGCAATTGTTATATCGTCTTCTTGGATTGATCCCTTGATCATTATGTAGTGCCCTTCTTTGTCTCTTGTAATAGTCTTTATTTTAAAGTCTATTTTGAGAAGACCTTCAGGATGGTGGAAGAGTAAGACGTGGAGATTACCTTACTCCCCACAGGTACATAAGAAATAAATCTACATGTGGAACAACTACTACAGAACACCTTCTGAATGCTGTCAGAAGACCTCACACCTCCCAAAAGGTAAGAAACTCCCCGAGCACCTGGGTAGGGCAAAAGGCAAAAGAAAAAACAGAGAGAAAAGAATACGGACGGGACCTGCACCAGTGGGAGAGAGTTGTGAAGGACTAAAAGCTTCCACACACTATAAAGCCCCTTCACTGGTGGAAATGGGGGTAGGCCAGGGGGAAGCTTCGGAGCCACGGAGGAGAGCATAGCCACAGGCGTGGAGAGGGCAAAGCAGAGAGATTCCCACACAGAGGCTCAGTGCTGACCAGCACTCACCAGCCCAAGAGGTTTGTCTGCTCATCCACTAGGGCTGGTGGGGACTGGGATCTGAGGCTTGGGCTTCGGAGGTCAGATCTCAGGGAGAGGACAGGGGTTGGCTGTGTGAACACAGTCTGAAGGAGACTAGTTCACCACAGCTAGCTTGGACGGAGTCGGGCAATAGTCTGGAACTGCCAAAGAGGCAAAAAACTTTTCCTTGCCTTTTTGTTCTGCGGTACGTGAGGAGAAGGGATTAAGAGCACTGCCTAAATGAGCTCCAGAGATGGGTGCAAGCTGAGGCTCTCAGCATGGACCCCAGAGATGGGCATGGGATGCTAAGGCTGCTGCTGCAGTCACCGAGTAGCCTGTGTGCATGCACAGGTTACTGTCCACACCTCCCTTCCCGGGAGCCTGTGCAGCCCGCCACTGCCAGAGTCCTGTGATCCAGGGACAACTTTCCCGGGAGAACACACGGCATGCCTCAGCCGGTTGCAATGTCATGCTGGCCTCTGCCGCTGCAGGCTCGCCCCACCTTCGGTACCGCTCTCTCCCCCCAGCCTGAGTGAGCCAGAGCCCCATAAACAGCTGCTACTTTGACCCCGTACTGTCTGAGTGAAGAACAGACGCCCTCAGGCGACCTACACATAAAGGCAGGGGCAAATCCAAAGCTGAACCCCAGTAGCTGTGCGAACAAAGAAGAGAAAGGGAAATTTCTCCCAGCAGCCTCAGGAGCAGTGGATTAACTCTCCACAGTCAACTTGACGTACCCTGCATCTGTGGAATACCTGAATAGACAACAAATCATTACAAATTGTGGTAGTGGACGTTGGGAGCAACGATATATATATTTTTTCATTTTTCTCTTTTTGTGAGTGTTTATGTGTATGCTTCTGTGTGTAATTTTGTCTCTATAACTGCTTTTACCATTTGTCCTAGCGTTCTGTCTGCCTGTTTTCTTTTTTTTTTTAACTATAGTTTTTAATTTTTCTTATTATTGGTGGATTTGTTTTTTGTTTTGGTTGCTGTCTTGTGCCTTTCTTTGTTTCCTTTTTGAATTACTTTTTAATTTTTTGACTTATTTATTTAATTTTTTTTGCGGTACGCAGGCCTCTCACTGTTGTGGCCTCTCCCATTGTGGAGCACAGGCTCCAGACACGCAGGCTCAGCGGCCATGGCTCATGGGCCTAGCCGCTCCACAGCTTGTGGCATCTTCCCGCATCTTCCCGGACCGGGGCATGAACCCATGTCCACTGCATCGGCAGGCCGACTCTCAACCACTGCGCCACAAGGAAGGCCCCTAATTTTTTTATTTTTAATAACTATTTTTTATTTTAATAACTATTTTATTTTATTATTTCTTTTTCTTTCTTTCTTTCATTTTTTCTCCTTTTTATTCTGAGCTGTGTGGATGCCAGGATCTTGGTGCTCCAGTAAGGTGTCAGGCCTGTGCTTATGAGGTGGGAGAGCCGAGTTCAGGACATTGGTCCACCAGAGACCTCCCAGCTCCACATAATATCAAACAACGAAAGCTCTCCCAGAGATCTCCATCTCAGTGCCAGTACCCAGCTACACTCAATGACCAGCAAGCTACATGCTGGATGCACTATGCCAAACAACTAGCAAGACAGGAACACAAGCCCACCCATTAACAGAGGTGCTGCGTAAAATCATAATAAGGTCACAGACACCCCAAAACACACCACCAGATGCAGACCTCCCCACCAGAAAGACAAAATCCAGCCTCATCCACCAGAACACAGGCACAAGTCCCCTCCACCAGGAAGCCTACACAACCCACTGAACCAACCTTAGCCACTAGGGGCAGATAGCAGAAAAACTGGGCACTACAGACTTGTAGCCTGCAAAAAGGAGACCCCAAACACAGTAAGTTAAGCAAAATGAGAAGACAAGCAAACGCACAGCAGATGGAGTGAGGTAAAAACCCACCAGACATAACAAATGAAGAGGAAATAGGCAGTCTACCTGAAAAAGAATTCAGAGTAATGATAGTAAAGATGATCCAAAATCTTGGAAATAGAATGGAGAAAGTACCAGAACATTTAACAAGGACCTAGAAGAACTAAAGAGCAAACAACAATGATGAACAGCATAATAAATAAAATAAAAAATTCTCTAGAAGGAATCAATAGCAGGATAACTAAGGCAGAAGAACGGATAAGTGACCCGGAAGATAAAATAATGGAACTAACTACTGCAGAAGAAAATAAAGGTAAAGAATGAAAGGAATTGAGGACAGTCTCAGAGACCTCTTGGACAACATTAAATGCACTAACATTCGAATTATAGAGGTCCTAGAAGAAGAAGAGAAAAAGAAAGGGAGTGAGAAAATATTTGAAGAGATTATAGTTGAAAACTTCCATAATATGGGAAAGGAAATAGTTAATCAAGTCCAGGAAGTGCAGAGACTACCATACAGGATAAATCCAAGGAGAAACACCAAGACACATATTAATCAAGCTATCAAAAATTAAATACAAAGAAAAAATATTAAAAGCAGCAAGGGATTAGCAATATATAACATACAAGGGAATCTTATATAGGTTAACAACTGATATTTCAGCAAAAAGTCTGCAAGCCAGAAGGGAGTGGCAGGACATATTTAAAGTGATGAAAGCGAAAAACCTACACCCAAGATTACTCTATCCAGGAAGAATCTCATTCAGATTCGACAGAGAAATTTAAACCTTTACAAGCAAGCAAAAGCTAAGAGAATTCAGGGCTTCCCTTGTGGCGCAGTGGTTGAGAGTCTCGTGCCGATGCAGGGGACACGGGTTCATGTCCCAGTCTGGGAAGATCCCACATGCCGCGGAGCAGCTAGTCCCGTGAGCCATGGCCGCTGAGCCTGCGCGTCCGGAGCCTGTGCTCCACAACGGGAGAGGCCACAACAGTGAGAGGTCCGTGTACCGCAAAAAAAAAAAAAAAAAAAGCTAAGAGAATTCACCACCACCAAACCAGCTTTACAACAAATGCTAAAGGAACTTCTCTAGGCAGGAAACACAAGAGAAGGAAAAGATCTACAATAACAAACCCGAAACACTTAAGAAAATGGTAATAGGAGCATACATATCGATAATTACCTTAAATGTAAGTGGATTAAATGCTCGAACCAACACACATAGACTGGCTGAATGGATACCAAAACAAGACCCATACATATGCTGTATACAAAAGGCCCACTTCAGACATAGGGACACCTAACAGACTGAAAGTGAGGACATGGAAAAAGATGTTCCATGGAAATGGAAATCAAAAAAAAATCTGGAGTAGCAATTCTCATATCAGACAAAAGAGGCTTTAAGATAAACACTACTACAAGAGACAAAGAAGGACCCTACATAATGATCAAGGGATCCATCCAAGAAGAAGATATAACAATTGTAAATATTTATGCACCCAACATAGGAGCACCTCAATACATAAGGCAAATGCTAACAGCCATAAAAGGGGAAATCAACAGTAACACACTCATAGTAGGGGACTTTAACACCACAGTTTCACCAATGGACAGATCATCCAAAATGAAAATATATAAGGAAACACAAGCTTTAAATGACACATTAAACAACATGGACTTAATTGATATTTATAGGACATTCCATCCATAAAAAACACAATACACTTTCTTCTCAAGTGCTCATGGAACATTCTCCAGGATAGATCATATATTGGGTGACAAATCAAGCCTTGGTAAATTTCAGATATTTGAAATAGTATCAAGTGTCTTTTCCAACCACAGTTCTATGAGACTATATATCAATTACAGGAAAAAATCTATAAAACATACAAACACATGGAGGCTAAGCAACATACCACTTAATAACCAAGAGATCACTGAAGAAATCAAACAGGAAATCAAAAAATACCTAGAATCAAATGACAGTGAAAACACAGTGACCCAAAATCTGTGGGATACAGCAAAAGCACTTCTAAGAGAAGTTTATAGCAATGCAGTACTACCTTAAGAAACAAGAAACATCTGAAATAAACAACCTAACCTTACACATAAAGCAATTAGAGAAAGAAAAGCAAAATAACCCAAAGGTAACAGAAGGAAGGAAATCATAAAGATCATATCAGAAATAAATGAAAAAGAAATGAAGAAAACAGTATCAAAGATCAATAAAACAGAAAGCTCTTTCTTTGAGAAGATAAACAAATTGATAAACCATTAACCAGATTGATCAAGAAAAAAAGGGGAAGACTCAAATCAATAGAATTAGACATGAAAAAGAAGTAACCACTGACACTGCAGAAACACAAAGGATCATGAGAGATTACTACAAGCAACTATATGCCAATAAAATGGACAATCTGCAAGAAATGGACAAATTCTTAGAAAAGCACAACCTTCCTATACTGAACCAGGAAGGAATAGAAAATAGACCAATCACAAGCACTGAAATTGAAGCTGTGATTTAAAAATCTTACAACAAACGGAAGTCCAGGACCAGATGGCTTCACAGGCGAATTGTATCAAACATTTAGAGAAGAGCTAACACCTATCCTCTAACTGTTCCAAAGTATAGCAGAGGGAGGAACACTCCGAAACTCATTCTATGAGGCCACCATCACCCTGATACCAAAACCAGACAAGGATGTCACAAAGAAAGAAAACTACAGGCCAATATCGCTGATGAACATAAATGCAAAAATCCTCAGCAGAATACTAGGAACATAATCCAACAGCACATTAAAAGGATCACACACCATGATCAAGTGGGGTTTTTTCCAGGAATGCAAGGATTCTTCAATATACGCAAATCAATCAATGTGATACATCATATTAATAAAGTGAAGAATAAAAACCATATGATCATGTCAATAGATGCAGAAAAAGCTTTTGACAAAATTCAGCACCCATTTATGATAAAAACCCTCCAGAAAGTAGGCATAGGGGGAACTTTTCTCAACTTAATAAAGGCCATATATGACAAACCCACAGGCAACATCGTCCACAATGGTGAAAAACTGAAACCATTTCCACTAAGATCAGGAACAAGACAAGGTTGCCCGACCTCACCACTATTATTGAACATTTTTTTGGAAGTTTTAGCCACAGAAATCAGAGAAGAAAATGAAATACAAGGAATCCAAATCGGAAAAGAAGAAGTAAAGCTGTCACTGTTTGCAGATCACAAGATACTATGCAGAGAAGCCTAAAGATGCTACCAGAAAACTACTAGTCCTAATCAATGAGTTTGGTAAAGTATCAGGATACAAAATTAATGCATTCCTATACACTAATGATGAAAAATCTGAAAGAGAAATTAAGGAAGCACTGCCATTTATCATTGCAACAAAAAGGATGAAATACCTAGGAATAAACCTACCTAATGAGACAAAAGATCTGTACGCAGAAAATTATAAGACCCTGATGAAAGAAATTAAAGATGATACAAACAGTTGGAGAGATATACCATGTTCTTGGATTGGAAGAATCAACATTGTGAACATGACTGTACTCCCCAAAACAATCTATGTATTCGAATGCAATCCCAGTCAAACTGCCACTGGCGTTTTTCACAGAACTAGAACAAAAAATTTCACAATTTTTATGGAAACACTAAAGACCCCGAATAGCCAAAACATTCTTGAAAAAGAACAAAAGAGCTGGAGGAATCAGGCTCCCAGACGTCAGACTATACTACAAAGCTACAGTAATCAAGACAGTATGGTACTCGCATAGAAACAGAAATATAAATCAATGGAACAGGATAGAAAGCCCAGAGATAAACCCACGCACATATGGTCACCTTATCTTTGATAAAGGAGGCAAGAATATGCAGTGGAGAAAAAGCCTCTTCAGTAAGTGGTGCTGGGAAAACTGGAGAGCTACATGTAAAAGAATGAAATTATAACACTCCCTAACACCGTACACGAAACTGAACTCAAAATGAATTAAAGACCTAGATGTGAGGCCAGACACTATAAAACTCTTAGAGGAAAACATAGGCAGAACAATCTATGACATAAATCACAGCAAGATCCTTTTTCACCCACCTCCTAGAGAAATGGACATAAAAACAAAAATAAACAAATGGGACCTAATGAAACTTCAAAGCTTTTGCACAGCAAAGGAAACCATAAATAAGACCAAAAGACAACCCTCAGAATGGGAGAATATATTTGCAAATGAAGCAACTCACAAAGGATTAATCTCCAAAATTTACAAGTAGCTCATGCAGCTCAATATCAAAAAAACAAACAACCCAATCCAAAAATGGGCAGAAGACCTAAGTAGACATTGCACCATAGAAGATGCACAGATTGCCTACAGATATATGAAAGGGTGCTCAACATCACTAATCATTAGCGAAATGTAAATGAAAACTACAATGAGGTATCACCTCACACCAGTCAGAATGGCCATCATCAAAAAATCTACAAACAATTAATGCTGGAGAGGGTGTGGAGAAAAGGGAACCCTCTTGTGCTGTTGGTGGGAATGTAAATTGATACAGCCAGTATGGAGAACAGTATGGAGTTTCATTAAAAAACTAAAAATAGAATTACCATATGACCCAGCAATCCCATTACTGGGCATATACCGTGAGAAAACCATAATTGCAAAAGAGTCATGTACCACAATGTTTATTAGTGCTCTATTTACAATAGGCAGGACCTGGAAGCAACCCAAGTGTCCATTGACAGATGAATGAATAAAGAAGATGTGGCACATATATACAATGGCATATTACTCAACCATGAAAAGAAATGAAATTGAGTTATTTTTAGTGAGGTGAATGGTCCTATAGCCTGCAACACAGTGAAGTAAGTTAGAAAGAGAAAAACAAATATCATATACTAATACCCATATATGGAATCTTGAAAAAATGGGTGTGAAGAACATAGGGACAGGATGGGAATAAATACGCAGACCTACTAGAGAATGGACTTGAGGGCACGGGGATGGGGAAGGCTAAGCTCGGAGAAAGTGAGAGAGTGGCATGGATATATATACACTACCAAATTTAAAATTAATAGGTAGTGGAAAGCAGCCACACAGCACAGGGAGAGGGACTCGGTGCTCTGTGACCACCTAGAGGGGTGGGGTAGGGAGGGTGGGAGGGAGGGAGATGCAAAAGGGAAGAGATATGGGGATATATATATATATATATATATATATATATATATATACACATAGCTGTTTTACTTTGTTATAAAGAAGAAACTTAACACCATTGTAAAGCAATTATACTCCAATAAAGATATTTTTAAAAAATTAAAATATAAAATCCATTTTGTCTGATACGACAGTTGCTACTCCAGCTTTCTTTTGATTTCCATTTACGTGGAATATCTTTTTCCATCCCCTCACTTTCAGTCTATGTGTCTGTATGTCTGAAGTGGTTCCCTTGTAGACAGCATATATACTGGTCTTGTTTTGGTATTTATTTAGTCAGTCTGTGTCTTTTGGTTGGTGCATCTAATCCATTTACATTTAAGGTAGTTATCGATATATATGTTCCTATTACCATTTTCTTAATTGTTTCGGGTTTGTTTTTGTAAGTCTTTTCCTTCTCTTGTGTTTCCTGCCTGGAGAAGTTCCTTTAGCATTTGTTTTAAAGCTGGTTTGGTGGTTCTGCATTCTCTTAGCTTTTGCTTCTGTGAATGTTGTAATTTCTCCTTCGAATCTGAATGAGATCCTTGCTGGGTAGAGTAATCTTGGTTGTAGGTTTTTCCCTTTCATGACTTTTAAATATGTCCCGCCACTCCTTTCTGACTTGCAGAGTTTCTGCTGAAAGGTCAGCTACTAACCTTATGTGGATTCCCTTGTATGTTATTTGTTGCTTTTCCCTTGTTGCTTTTAATAGTTTTTCTTTGTATTTAATTTTTGATAGTGTGATTAATATGTGTCTTGGCGTGTTTCTCCTTGGATTTATGCTGTGTGGGACTCTGTGCAATTCCTGGACTTGATTGACTACTTCCTTTCCCATATTTCGGAAGTTTTCAACTGTAATCTCTTCAAATATTTTCTCAGTCCCTATTTTTTTCTCTTCTTCTTCTGGGATCCATATAATTCTAATGTTCGTGCATTCACTGTTGTCCCAGAGGTCTCTGAGACTGTCCTTAATTCTTTTCATTCTTTTTTCTTTATTCTGCTCTGTGGTAGTTATTTCCACTATTTTATCTTCCAGGTCACTTATCTGTTCTTCTGCCTCAGTTATTCTGCTATTGATTCCTTCTGGAGAATTTTTTATTTCATTTATTGTGTTGTTCACCATTGTTTTTTGCTCTTTAGTTCTTTTAGGTACTTGTTAAACGTTCCTTGTATTTTCTCCATTCTATTTCCAAGTTTTTTGATTATCTTTACCATTATTACTCTGAATTATTTTTCAGATAGAGAGCCTATTTCCTATTCATTTGTTTGGCCTCTTGGGTTTTTACCTTGCTCCTTCATCTGCTGTGTATTTCTCTGTCTTCTCATTTCCTTAACTTACTGTGTTTGGCGTCTCCTTTTTGCAGGCTGCAGGTTTGTAGTTCCCGTTGTTTTTGTTGTCTGCCCCCATTGGTTGGTTCAGTGGGTTGTGTAGGCTTCCTGGTGGAAGGGACTGTTGCCTGTGTTCTGGTGGATGAGGCTGTATCTTTCTGGTGGGAAGGACGGCATCCAGTGGTGTGTTTTGGGGGTCTTTAAACTTATTTTGATTTTAGGAAGCCTCTGTGCTAATGGATGGGGTTGTGTTCCTGTCTTGCTAGTTGATTGGCCTAGGGTGTCCAGCACTGTAGCTTGCTGCTCGTTGAATGGAGCTGGGTCTTAGAGTTGAGATGGAGATCTCTGTGAGAGCTTTTGTGATTTGATAGTACGTGGAGCTGGGAGGTCTCTGGTGGACCAATGTCCTGAACTTGGCTCTCCCACCTCAGAGGGTCAGGCCTGACACCCAGCTGGAGCATGAAGACCCTGTCAGCTACACAGCTCAGAAGAAAAGGGAGGGGAAAAAAAGAAACAAAAATAAAATAAAATAAACTTATTAAAATAAAAAATTTCATAAAGTATTAAAAATAAAGAAATAAAAAAGTAATAAAAAGAAAGAAAGAAGGGAGCAACTAAACCAAAAAACAAATCCACCAGTGATAACAAGTGCTAAAAACTATACTAAAAACAAAACAAAACAAGAAAAACGGACAGGCAGAACCCTAGAACAAATTGTAAAAGGCAAGCTCTCCAGACCAAATCACACAAAGAAGCATACACATACACAGCCATAAAAAGAGAAAAAGGAAAAAAAAATATATATATATATATTTTAAAAAGGAAGACAGCAACCGAATCAATAAACTCTACCAATGATAGTAAGCTCTAAAAACTAAACTAAGATAAAGATAAAACCAGATAGAAATTAGATGCAGAAAGCAAACCCCAGTCTACAGTTGTGCTCAACGTTCACCACTTCAGTTTTGGGATGATTCATTATTTAGGTATTCCACAGATGCAGTGTACATCAAGTTGATTGTGGAGATTTAATCTGCTACTCCTGAGGCTGCTGGTAGAAATTTCCCTGTCTCTTCTTTGTTCGCACAGCTCCTGGCACTCATCTTTGGATTTGACCCTTCCTGTGCATGTAGGTCGCCTGAGGGCATCTGTTCCCCGCCCAGACAAGATGGGGTTAAAGTAGTAGCATGATAGGGGGTTCTGGCTCACTCAGGCTGGGGCGAGGGAGGGGTACGCCATGAGTGGTGATTCTGCAGCGGCAGAGGCCAGCGTGTCATTGCAACAGCCTGAGGCGTGCCGTGTGTTCTCCTGGGTAAATTGTCCCTGGATCTCGGGACCCTGGCAGTGGTGGGCTGCACGAGCTCCTGGGAAGTGTGGATAGTGACCTGTGCTTGCACACAGGCTTCTTGGTGGCTGCAGCAGCAACCTTAGCATCTCATGCCCGTCTCTGGGGTCTGTGCTGATAGCCAAGGCTCGTGCCCATCTCTGGAGCTTGTTTAGGCGGTGCTCTGAATCCCCTCTCCTCACGCACCCTGAAACAATGGTCTCTTGCCTCTTAGGCAGTTCCAGACTTTTTCCCGGACTCCCTCCTGGCTAGCTATGGTACACTAGCCCCCTTCAGGCTGTGTTCACACAGCCAACCCCAGTCCTCTCCCTGGGATCTGACCTCCGAAGCCCAAGCCTCAGCTCCCAGCCCCCACCGCTCCGGTGAGTGAGCAGACAAGCCTCTCAGGCTGGTGAGTGCTGGTTGACACCGATCCTCTGTGCCGGAATCTCTCCGCTTTGCCCTCTGCATTCCAGTTGATGCGCTCTCCTCCATGGCTCCAAAGCTTCCCTCCCGCTCCCACCCCCTGTCTCTGCCAGTGAAGGGGTTTCCTAGTGTGTGGAAACATTTCCTCCTTCACCTTTCCCTCCCAGAGGTGCAGGTCCCATCCCTATTCTTTTGTCTCTGTTTTTTTCTTTTTCCCTACCCAGGTACGTGGGGAGTTTCTTGCCTTTTGGGAAGTGTGAGATCTTCTGCCTGCGTTCAGTACATGTTGTGTAGGAGTTGTTCCACATGTAGATGTATTTTTGATGTATTTGTGGGGCGAAGGTGATCTCCACATCTCATTCCTCTGCTGTCTTCTCAATGCCCCATATTTTGTATTGTCAACATTTCCAGTTAGCATTTGTTTGTTAACTTCTTTTCTAAATGTAAAATATTTTAAAATAAGTATTTTCTGAAGTTCTACTTAAAGTTTAAGTAGAACTTTAAACTCATTAGTTTTAACTACCATCTCAGTACAAGAAAATTTTATATTAGTAATAGTTATAAAAATTATTAAAGTGATTTGAAATAGTATCTGTAACTCTGGGTCTGATTATGATGTTAAAGAAGATCTTAATTGAGGGTACTGGTTAATGTTAATGAATGGAATCATTTTATTTCATCTTACTGTTACCTTCCAACTGTTGGATACTGAAAGAAAAGTAGGAGGTGGATGCTCATTTTAAATAATTTAGCTTTAGTGTGCCATGTCAGAATAAGTTGAAATATCAAATGAATGCTTGCAGTGAACTTTCTCAAAAATCTATAGCGATAAATTCTTTGTTTTCTGTGTTTTAAGTCCAATTTAAAAGCTTCTGAGAAACATATAAAAACATATTCAGCTTCATTAGTAATTAGAGAAATACTAATTTAAACAAAAAGCACATTTTACCCTTAAAAGTAGCAACAACTAAAACTTATTAATATCCAGCGTTGTTGAGGATATGGAGACCTGGCACCCTGGTACACTGTTGGTTGGTGTATATGCTGTTGGAGCGTTTTTGGAAGACAGTTGGGCAATTTCTATCAAAGGATAAACATATGCTTACCTTTTAACTCATCAGTGTGCTTCTAGGAATCCTTCTTACAGAAATGCATGGGTTTACATAAGTCACATATGCAATGATATTTTATTTCAACATTGTTTATAGTAGCAAAAGTTTTAATATCCATCAGTAGAGGAATGGATAAGATAAATATGATATATTCTTAGTATCACACAACTGTTGAAAATAATGAGGTAGGTTTCTGTTACTGACATGAACAATCTCCAGGTTGTGTTAAGTGAAAAAAGCAACTTACAAACGAATATGTATAGCATGGCCCCACTTCTGTTGGAAAAAAAAAAGTGTTTGTTTAGGCACATAAATGCGTCAGAAAAAGTCTAGGATAATAACACAACAAATTGTTCATGGTGATTAGCTCTGGGAAAGGAAATGGAGCAGGCATGAGGGGGTGATAAAAGGAGTTACAATGTTTTACTTTTTATGCCTTTATGTCTTTACTATTCTTTGAATTGTTAAATATGAACATGCATGTCTATGTGTGTATATATAAATCTGCTCCAGGATGCTGTCCTCTTCCATAATACCATTTACTACAACCTCTTATATGGAAACATCAATGCTTCACCAGAGGAAGTGTATGCAGTGGCAAAATTAGCTGGACTACATGATGCAATTCTTCGAATGCCACATGGATATGACACCCAAGTAGGGGAACGAGGACTCAAGCTTTCAGGTAATCAAAGATTTTAGACCTGGCCCCCACTTATATATTCCCTTCACACTTTAATTTGTCAGGGCCATTTACTAGAAAATGTAATGACAGAGTACAAACATAGTGCTCATCCAGTCTCTTTTGACAAATTCCCGTTTCCTGCCTGTCACTGTAAACAGTTCAGCTTGCTAGAAGTAACTGTTCTCAAATCATGCAAGTCTCTTTCTTTCACTTGAAGCTGCAAACACTGTAAGTGCTTAATAGTAAGTTACTGATACATGTTGAGATCAGTGTTAACTTATTATCCGTAATCTTAATATTAAAAGCCAAGGTCATTATTCACATGGGAAAGAAGTAAGAATAGGGACAAAAAATTTGATAGTAAATAGTGTATCTCCTCATAATTTCCTAGATCATTATGGGATGTTTTCAATACTTTAGACCCCTTATACTTCCTTAGAGCCAACTTCATTTTCATGTCTTTGTTGGTTCAGTGGCCAAGTAAATTTTAGGGCTTGCACATTTTAACTTAAGTGTTTAATTATGAGATGATTACTATGTTTAATAATGGATCATCCTAAAATGACTGAATTTTTTTGAGGATCCATAAAAATGTTTCTTTGCCCTAAATTATTTGAATTCTAAAAGTATAATGATATCTAATGCCTGAAAGTATTAATGTAACTCATAAACATACTGCATCCTTTACATTTACTCTTCATTCTAGTTTAGTTTGGGTACGAAATGTCTAGATTAGGGATGAGGGTAAGGAAAAAGAGAATGAAGAATACTCCACATGAATTTTAATGAATCCCTGTTCCTCTTCATTGTAAGCTGGCTTCAGTTATTCACAACATTGATTAGGTACAAGCTGTGTGCAAGCAGCTGTGCTAAATGATTTGAGAGTTAAAAAGATGAAGCATCAAGGGACCTACTCTCAAGGAATTTACAGTCTATTAGAAAGTTTTGATCTAGGTTTAGAAAATACTAAGCAAAGATTATTTTCAGGTTTAGGTGGTTTGTAGTAGCTATTTAATCATTACCTGATAGTATAAGATGCCTGCTTCATTCCAGTCCACCTTTATACTTTACCATTGCTCTTCATAGGACTTTGCAATTAACTAGCCCACACCCCAGATTATTTATCTGTTGGGCTAATTCTAGAGATACCCAATTTGTCACGTAATAGACTAGCCCTCTCAAACATGACTTTGCTTCAGTTAGCTATGCTGCATCCCATTTTTCAATCATTTTGTTCCTCTCTGCATGCCTTTGGGGGTAAGAATGTTTAACAAAATTTTATTCTTATCTAATACCCATTGCCTTACAACCAGGCCTCTCAAAATGAGCAATATATTATTTAGCACCTATGCAAATAATTTTGGTAGAGAACAAACAAATGTTTCTTTTCCAAATTCTATTGAACAGAATTGAAACTGGGTTGGTTTCCACTTGAAATTTGGGAAACATGTGTAAACTAGTTCTTCCTCTGAGTATCTAGTTCTTTTAGGAGCTTTCTGCTGCTGAGTTGCTAGGTGGGTAAGCAGATTGTTCTGGCATACTGCCTGTCTTGACAGGAGAATTTTGAACTTACAAAATGAGGAAGAGTGTGGATCGTATGAATATAAACATATTCACTAATATTAGACATAAGGAGCCCCTCTTACAGGTTGAAGATAATAATTGAAGAACAGATAAAAGTGAAATAATACTTGTGTACCAGATAATCAACAGGTAGAGCTTGTTTTCTGAAGAGGTTACTGATGCTAAAAAGTACAGGTTTTTTCAGACATCGATAAATTAATGGATAATGAACAAGAAAAGCCAAAAGGGACATATTCAGCAAAGCACCATCTTTTGTACTTCCAACCATAGTTTTATGTAAGATTGATGGCCTTAGACTTGCAGGAGTCCCAGTGGAGAAAGAAAGATTCCTTTCTTTTCTCTAGAATAAATTTAAGAGTAATTATGGGTTTGTACATTATGAAAGGAAGAGCATTGGACTGGGAATAGTCAGGGGTAATTAGTCGGTTCTAGCAGATTTTGCTAGAACTTGCCTGTGACTTTGAGCAAATTACTTAACCTTTCTGGGCTTCTGTTTCCTTTCTGTTTTAAAATTCTGCTGTGCTAGAGTCCTATAGCAAATAACTAAGGTGAAATAAGAGGTCCTAGTTTGTAGCCTTAACTTTGAAGAGTGCTGTGAAAATAATAGCTTTCTGTCAAAAAAAAAAGTCTTTAAGAATACTGGCTGAATGGTACTTTTTTATGTTAAGAAATAAATTTAGATATTCATAGTTTCATGTCTTCAAGTTTTCAGGCTTCAGATATTGAATTTGGTTTTGGCTTTGTTGATTCTCTAATATTGAAATTTTTCTATCTGAGGTTGCTCTTCATTGGGAAGTAATATAAAGTATATATAAAGTAACATGTCATGAGCATATTTCTGGTGAGGGAGGTTAATTCTGGAATCAAAGTTGTCACCTCCCCTCCTTGTTCTTTTCGCCTGCCATGAAGTCAGAATTCAGAATCACATTTATGTTCCAGGGAATGTAGTTTGTCAAAGGATATTATATATGAACATAAACTCTTATAGCTGAGTAAAATGATCAGTAATCAGTAAAGATAAATGTTGAAGGTATTATTTGGTAGTTGTAATTAATGGAAATACTAGAAATATAAAATATGTATGTTATGCTCTCTTAAACTAAAAATTTTCTTTACTAGGAGGAGAAAAGCAAAGAGTAGCAATTGCAAGAGCCATTTTGAAGGACCCCCCAGTCATTCTCTATGATGAAGCTACTTCATCATTAGATTCAATTACTGAAGAGGTAAATGATCGTGAAAGCATAAAACTCTTTAATTCAAATTGCTTAACTTTTTTCCTTAGAAGTTTCAGTTAAATAGCTACATTCTTTCATATTTTGAATGAGCTTCAATAGAAGGTTCTGTAGAGGCAAATACCTAGCCCTTTTCCCCAATGTAGGAAGTGTTGATAGTAAGAATGCCAGGTTGCATTATATTATCACACTGTTAAGTCCATTTGCAAATATATCTCTTTTTGAAACTGTGTGTGACACGTTATGTTCTTGTTGTATTACCTTTTCATCTTGCAAAGCTGTGCGAATCAACTAACCTGCTGACAAAGGAAGGTTTTAGTCTTTCTGCTTTTTGCCACTTAACATTCATTAAAATAGGTCTTATAAATGATTGTGACACGGTACTCACCAGAAAGCCTTTCACTTATCATGGAGCAACTCACTAAGATGCAAATTAGGCACACACAGCCTGCGGTTCTGGTATCAGTATATATTCATTTCATAACAAGTATTGTGAAGCACCAAGATGTTGTGACACTGACGTCATGGTACTACCCAGCAACTACATTAAACATCATAACATCTTTGTATTAAATACCAAACTCTTAACAGCAATCATAATTTCATGAATGAATCCCCTCAATCTAAAACTGAAGATAGACTGACGTAATTTGTCAGTTGCCTCCGTTCACCTATGTTTTACTTGAATATATAGTAAAACCCTATTGTTGAAGGGTAGGCCTCAGCTTTAGAGCATATATGACATATATTTGTATATGGAGTTAAGTTTCAGGGCACATTACTTGATCTGCCATATGTTTAAAACAGCTTAATTTCTAAGTCAGTTGTTTAGCATGAGGATTTGTTATATTTATTTAGAAAATTTTTATTTTATTTATTTTTCATGAAAAGGCATTTTACTTTAAATATAGCACTGTGTACATGTCAATCCCAAACTCCCAATCTATCCCTCCCCCCACCCTGCCCCCATGATAACCATAAGTTCATTCTCTAAGTCTGTGAGTCCATTTCTGTCTTGTAAACAAGTTCATTTGCATCATTTCTTTTATATTCCACATATAAGCAATATCATATATTTGTCTTTTTCTGTCTGACTTAACTTCACTTAGTATGAAGTATAATCTCCAAGTCCATCCATGCTGCTGCAAATGGCATTATTTCAATCTTTTTAATGGCTGAGTAATATTGCATTGGATATATATACCACATCTTCTTTATCCATTCATCTGTTGATGGACACTTAGGTTGCTTTCATGTTTTGGCTATTGTAAACAGTACAGCAGTGAACAGTGAGGTGCATGTATCATTTCAAATTATGGTTTTCTCCAGATATATGCCCAAGAGTGGGATTGCTGAATCATAGGGTAGCTCTATTTTTAGTATTTTAAGGAACCTCCATACTGTTCTCCATAGTGGCCATACTATTTTACATTCCCACCAACAGTGTAAGAGGGTTCCCTTTTCTCCACACCCTATCTAGCATTTATTGTTTGCAGATTTTTTGATGATGGCCATTCTGGCTGGTATGAGGTGATATCTCATTGTAGTTTTGATTTGCACTTCTCTAATAATTAGCGATGTTGAGCATCTTTTCATGGGCCTCCTGGCCATCTGTATGTCTTTGGAGAAATGTCTCTTTAGGTCCTCTGCCCATTTTTTGATTAGGTTGTTTGTTTTTTCAATATTGAGCTGCATGAGCTGTTTGTAAAGTTTGGAGACTAATACCTTGTTTGCAAATATTTTCTCCCAGTCTGTGGGTTGTCTTTTCAGTTTGTTTATGGTTTCCTTTGCTGTGCAAAAGCTTTTGAGTTTTATTAGGTCCCACTTGTTTATTTTTGTTTTTATTTCCATTACCCTGTGAGACAGATTGAAAAAGATATTGCTGTGATTTTTGTCAAAGGGTGTTCTGCCTATGTTTTCCTCTAAGCGTTTTGTAGTATCCGGTCTTACATTTAGGTCTTTAATCCATTTTGAGTTTATTTTTGTGCATGGTATTAAAAGAATATTCTAATTTCAGTTTTTTACATGTAGCTGTCCAGTTTTCCTAGCACTATTTATTAAAGAGACTGTCTTTCCTCCATTTTATAGTCTTGCCTCCTTTGTGGTAGATTAATTGGCCATAGGTGCATGGGTTTATTTCTAGGCTTTCTATCCTTTTGATCTATATTTCTGTTTTTGTGCCAGTACCATACTGTTTTGATGAGTGTAGCTTTGTAGTATAGTCTGAAGTCAGGGTGCCTTGATTCCTCTAGCTCCATTTTTCTTTCTTAAGTTTGCTGTAGATATTTAGGGTCTTTTGTGGCACTGTACAAATTTTAAGATTTTTTTGTTGTAGTTCTGTGAAAATGCCATTGATAATTAGATAGGCATTGTATCAAAGCTGTAGATTACCTTGGGTAATATAGTCATTTTGACAATATTGATTCTTCAAATCCAAGAACATGGTAGATCGTTTTTTTAAAAAATATTTATTTATTTAGGCTGCACCAGGACTTAGTTGCAGCAAGTGGGACCTTCGTTACAGCATGTGGGATCTTTAGTTGTGGCATGCGGACTTCTTAGGTGCAGCATGCAGACTCTTAGTTATGGCATGCAGGATCTAGTTCCCGACCACGGATTGAGCCTAGGCCCCCTGCATTGGGAGCATGGAGTGTTACCCACTGGACCACCAGAGAAGTCCCAACATGGTAGATCTTTCCATCTGTGTCATCTTTGATGTCTTTCACTAGCATCTTATAGTTTTCAGAGTACAGGTCTTTTGCCTCCTTAGGTAGGTATATCCCTAGGTATTTTATTCTTGTTGATGTGATGGTAAATGGAATTGTTTCTTTAATTTCTCTTTCTGATCTTTCATTGTTGGTGTATAGAAATGCAACAGATTTCTGTGTATTAATTTTGTATCCTGCAACTTTACCAAATTCATTGATGAGCTCTAGTTGTTTTCTGGTAGCATCTTTAGGATTTTCTACATATAGTATCATGTCATCTGCAAACACTGACAGTTTTACTTCTTCTTTTCCAATTTGGATTCCTTTTATTCCTTTTTCTTCTCTGATTGCTGTGGCTAGGACTTCCGAAACTATGTTGAATAAAAGTGGCGAGAGTGGGCATCCTTACCTTGTTTCAGATCTTAAAGGAAATGCTTTCAGCTTTTTGCCATTGAGTATGATGTTAGCTGTAGTTTTGTCATATATGGCCTTTATTATGTTGAGGTAGGTTCCCTCTGTGCCCACTTTCTGGAGAGTTTTTACCATAAATGGGTGCTAAGTTTTGTCAAAAACTTTTTCTGTGTCTATTGAGATGATCATTTGGTTTTTATTCTTCAATTTGTTGATGTGGTGTATCACACTGATTGATTTGCAGATATTGAAAAATCCTTGCATCCCTGGGATAAATCCCACTTGATCATGGTGTATGATACTTTTAATGTATTGTTGGATTCGGTTTGATAGTATTTTGTTGAGGATTTTTGCGTCTCTGTTCATTAGTGATATTGGCCTGTAATTTTCTTTTTTCGTGGTATGTCTGTCTGGTTTTTGTATAATGGTGATGGTGGCCTCATAGAATGCATTTGGGAGTGTTCCTTCCTCTGCTGTTTTTTGGAATAGTTTCAGAAGAATTGTTGTTAACTCTTCTAAATGTTTGATAGCATTTGCCTGTGAAGACATCAGGTCCTGGACTTCTGTTTGTTGGGAGTTTTTTAATCACATTTTCAATTTCAGTACTTGTGATTCGTCTGTTTATAGTTTCTATTTCTTCCTTGTTCAGTCTTGGGAGATTGTACCTTTCTAAGAATTGTCCATTTCTTCCAAGTTGTACATTTTATTGGCATATAGTTGATTGTAGTAGTCTCTTATGGTCCTTTGGATTTCTGTGGTGTCCATTATAACTTCTCCTTTTTCATTTCTAATTTTATTGATTTCAGCCCTCTCCCTTTTTTTCATGATGAGCCTGGCTAAAGGTTTGTCAATTTTATTTATCTTTTCAAAGAACCAGCTTTTAGTTTCATTGATCTTTTCTGTTGTTTCCTTCATTTCTATTTCATTTATTTTTGCTCTTATCTTTATGATTTCTTTCTTTTGCTAACTTTGGGTTTTGTTTGTTCTCCTTTCTCTAGTTGCTTTAGGTGTACATTTAGGTTGTTTATTTGTGATTTTTCTTGTTTCCTGAGGTAAGATTGTATTGTTATAAACTTCCTTCTTCGAACTGGTTTTACTGTGTCCCATAAGTTTGGGATCTTTGGACTTTTGTTTTCATTTGTTTCTAGGTATTTTTTGATTTCTTCAGTGATCCATTGGTTGTTTAGTAGCATATTTTTTAGCCTCCACATGTTTATATTTTTTACTTATTCTTCTTGTAGTTGATTTCTAATCTCATAGCGTGTAGTCAGAAAAGACACTTGATATGATTTCAGTTTTCTTAAATTTACCGAGGCTCACTTTGTGGCCCAGCTTGTGATCAATCCTGGAAAATGTTCCATGTGCACATGACAAAAACGTGTATTCTGCTGCTTTTGGATGGAATTCTCTATAAGTATCAATTAAGTCCATCTGGTCTAATGTGTCATTTAAGACCTGTGTCTCCTTGTTGATTTTCTGTCTGGATGATCTGTCCACTGATGAAAATGGTGTGTTAAAGTCCCCCATTATTGTGTTACTATCGATTTCTCCCTTCATGGCTGTTAGTATTTGCCTTATATATTGAGGTGCTCCTATGTTGGGTGCATATATATTTACAATTGTTATATCTTCTTCTTGGATTAATCCCTTGATCATTATGTAGTGTCCTTCCCTGTCTCTTGTAACAGTCTTCATTTTAAAGTCTACTTTGTCTGATATGAGTATTGCTACTACAGCGTTCTTTTGATTTCCATTTGTATGGAATACTTTTTCCATCCCATCACTTTCAGTCTGTATGTGTCCCTAGATCTGAAATGGGTCTCTTATACACAGCATATATAGGGGTCTTGTTTTTGTATCCATTCAGCCAGTCTGTCTTTTGGTTGGAGCACTTAATCCATTTATGTTTAAGGTAATTATCGATATGTATGTTCTTATTACCCTTTTGTTAATTGTTTTGGATTTGTTTCTTTAGGTCTTTTTTCTCCCCTTCCTCTTTTGTTCTCTTGTTAATTGATGACTAACTTTAGTGTTGTATTTGGATTCCTTTTTCTTTTTTGTGTGTGTATCTATTGTATATTTGTGACTTGCAGTTACCATAAGGTTTTGATATGGTAGTCTGTATATAAGCAAGGTTGTTTTAAGTTGCTGGTCTTTTAATTTCAAATGCATTTTCAATACCCTGCATTTGTTCTCTCCTCACTAATTGCTGATTTTGATATCATATTTGTGTACAGATGATTTCCTTGCTTTACTCTATGTTTGCCTTTACCAGTGAGCTTTTCCATTCATAGTTTTCCTGTTTCTAGCTGTGGCCTTTTCTTTTCCACTTAGAGAACAATCTTCAGCATTTGTTTTAAGGCTGGTCTGGTAGTGCTGAATTCTCTTAGCCTTTACTTGTCTGTAAAGCTTTAGATTCTCCGTCAAATCTGAATGTGAGCCTTGCTGGGTAGACTATTCTTGTTTGTAGATTTTTCCCTTTCATTGCTTTAAATATATTGTACCACTCACTTCTGGCCTACAGAGTTTCTGTTGAGAAATCAGCTGATCACCTTATGGGATATGGGAGTTCCTGTGTATGTTTTTGTTGCTTTTCCCTTGTTGCTTTAATAATTTTTCTTTATCTTTAATTTTGTCAAGTTGAGTACTATTTTGTCTTGGTGTGTTCCTCCTTGGGTTTATCCTACCTGGGGGTCTGCACGTCCTGGGCTTGAGTGACTGTTTCCTTTCCCATGTTAGGGAAGTTTTCAGCTATTATCTCTTCAAATACTTTCTCAGGTCCTTTCTCTCTTCTCCTTCTGGGACCCCTATAATATGAATGTTGGTGCTTTTAATGTTGTCCCAGAGGTCTCTAAGACTGTCTTCATTTCTTTTCATTCTTTTTTCTTTATTATTTTCCATGGCAGTGATTTCCAACCGTCTGTCTTCCAGGTCAGTTATCCATTCTTCTGCCTCAGTTATTATGCTATTGATTCCTTCTTGTGTATTTTTCATTTTCAGTTATTGTATTGTTCATCTCTGTTTGTTTGTTCTTTAGTTCTTCTAGGTCTTTGTTATACATTTCTTGCATTCTCAATCCTTGCCTCCATTCTTGTTCCAAGGTCTTGAATCATCTTCACTATCATTATTCTGAATTCTTTTTCTGGTAGATTGCCTATCTCCACTTAATTTAGTTGTTCTTCTGGGGTTTTATCTTTTTCCTTCATCTGGGACATATTCCTCTGCCATCTCATTTTGTCTAATTTTCTGTGATTTCAGTTTACATTCCGTAGGCTGCTGGATTGTAGTTCTTGCTTCTGCTGTCTGTCCTCTAGTGGATGAGGCTGTCTAAGGGGCTTGTGCATGCTTCCTGATGGGAGGGGCTGGTCCCTGCCTACTGGGTGGAGCTGGGTCTTGTTCCTCTGGTAGGCAGGGCTGTGCTCAGGAAGATTTTTAGCAGCTTGTCTGCTGACGGGTGAAGCTGTGTTCCCACCCTGTTGGTTGCATGGCCTGAGGTGTTCCAGCACTGGTGCCTACAGGCTGTAGGGTGGGGCTAATGGCAGCCTCTGGGAGGGCTCACACCAATGAGTACTCCACAGATCTCCTGCTGCCAGTGTCCTTATCCCCACAGTGAGCCACTGCCACCCCACACCTCTGCAGGAGACCCTCCATTACTAACACGTAGTTTGGGCCCCGTCTCTTATGAGGTCACTGCTTTTTTCCCCTGGGTTCTGGTGCACACACGATCTTGTGTCAGCCCTCCAAGAGTGGAGTTTCTGCTTTTCCCAGCCCTGTGGAATTTCTGTGATCAAACCCTGCTGGCCTTCAAAGCCAGATTGTCTGGGGCTCCTCCTCCTGTTGCTGGACCTCCAGTCTGGGAAGCCTGACGTGGGGCTCAGGACTTTCACTCCTGTAGGAGAACTTCTGTGGTGTAACTGTTTTCCAGCTTGTGGGTCAAGCACCCAGCAGGTATGGAATTTGATTTTATTGTGATTGTGCCCCTCCTACTGTCTTGTTATTTCTTCTTTGCCTTTGTATGTAGGGTATCTTTTTTGGTAGGTTTCAGTGTTTTTTTGTCAGTGGTTGTTTACCCGTTGATTGTGATTTTGATGTTTACATAAGAAGGGGTGAGGTCACATCCTTCTACACCATCATGAGCTAATCTGAGGATTTGTTATTGATATATTTAAAGGGAACCTTAAGCTGCACCAGACTCCATTCATATGCATAGTAGGAATCTGCTTACAAGAACTTTGTACCTAAAAATGTGTTATCCACATTTATCACAATTTCAGAGTCCTAACAACAGTCATTATTTGAGTCACGTATCTTTATTAGCTCACAGAGCATAACCCATTAATTGCTAGCAGAGAACACTCCCCCTTGAGGGAATGAGTTACCGGAAGATTTGGTAAATTTTAATCAACCTTTTAAAAAGGTCCAGAACATCAGTAGGATGTGAGAGTTTAAGTTCTGTAGGGTAGGAAAGAGGAGTCCTCCCCAGACATCACAATTTTTCTTAGAATTGACCCTGTGCTTGATTTTCAGTCTGCCATAGTAAAATATAAGGTCTTCTTTTCCTGGGTAGCCATCTATTCAT
This sequence comes from Monodon monoceros, assembly GCF_005190385.1. Taxonomy (NCBI): domain Eukaryota; kingdom Metazoa; phylum Chordata; class Mammalia; order Artiodactyla; family Monodontidae; genus Monodon; species Monodon monoceros. Next base: position 62,790,083 of record NW_021703779.1, on the reverse strand, counting down.
GATAATTTTATTTCTTTAATAAATACAGTGATTAGAGGTACCTTTAGGAAGCCATTGGGAATATCACCATCCCCCACACTGCTATTTCCATCTAGCTAGCTGTACTTAGACCCAGGTTTCCAAGTATAGGTGAATATGTATACAGCTGCCTTACATTTTACAGGCAGTAGACAAAAATGTATTTTCCAGAATGCCTTAAGAAGTCAGACTGCTTTTGAAAAAGAAGTTTTCTCAAGTTAAACATGCATCATTGTCCTTGTCACCCTTTCCATCCTCTGTGTTTGAACTGAGGAAAAGCAACTGCTCCTGTACCCTTTGAGTTTCCTATCTTGATTTTTTTTGTACTTCTCCACATCCTATCACTTGAGTCCCTCCTCATTTTGTTTTTGCTCTCATTATCCAGATAAACATATCTGGCTATTATGCTCCTGATATCAGTGGATTCACCATTGTTATTGTTTGTTTTTATGTATAGAAAATATCTCCCAAACTTTATAATTTAAAGAAATATTGCCTATCTTAAAGCTAATTTTTTCCATAACAATATGTTCATATTCACCTTCCCTCTTTGATTTTATTCTCTTCTTAGTAGTTATTAGATTAGGTAAAATATTTGGTAGTGGTATAAAGTTTATATAATACCAAATTAACTAGCATTTTATATATTCTTTTCAGAAATACATGAGTATTTTAATATACATTTGCCTAATAGATAGATCTTTTTTTCCCCTCCTACGGTTCTTGTTGTCAAACTTGCAGACTATTCTTGGTGCCATGAGGGATGCAGTCAAACACAGAACTTCTGTTTTCATTGCACACAGATTGTCAACAGTTGTTGATGCAGATGAGATCATTGTCTTGGACCAGGTAAGAGGTTGAACTTTAAAGTTTAGTGTTTGAAGAACATTAGAAATTGTTACAAACACAAGCAACTTAAATATTGTTTCTAAAGAAAGTTGTAGAATTTTGTGTTATTTGAGTAAGACTGAATCCTGATAGGATTCCATTTTTACCTCCTTTTGATAGGAAATAATGCATGCCACTTCCAAAAATGAATAAACTGTATTAACTCACTCTATTAAAGTTTTAAAAGCAAAGTTAGATGAGGAAGGCATTAAATCCTAATATGGTAGAGGCAGCTTTAAAGGGTATGTATTTAAAATAGTTTTTCTTTATTCATTTTTGCTCTGTACAGAATCTTTGCTCATTGTCTTCACTGTATTTTATATTTTCATTTTTCTAATACCTGCACATACCCTTGATGTCTAAAAGAAAATTACCATAAAATAAAGTCATTTTCATGCATGGCCATTTTTATTTTATCTTTTTCCTCATGAGGAAAGTAAGAAAAAGGACAGCCTGCTTTATTTCTCTGAGGGAATTACTATAAGAGTATACTGTCTAAATGTTCTGAACAAATCAGAGTGCCACTATTGCAATTGGTAGATTTGAAAATTGTAATAGTTTTTCTTTTCTCCTCTCTGTAGGGATATCTTATTCCCACCCCCCTTTGTACTTGATTATTTCTAACAGTGTTTTCTATGCTTATTTCTCCATTCTAATACATAAGCCTTCAATTTTTTATCATTTTGAAAGCCTGAGTACTGGGAGTTAAGAGAGAAGAAGCATTCTCTTGTACTGTCTATATTGAGAGAGAATTTTTCATGCCACTAAAATTTCTTATGGGATATTCAGTTCTGTGATATATATATTATTTCTTTTATGTGTTACCTGTGCACTTTCTACCCTAGGTCTTTTTGTTCATTTGTTCAAAAATGCTAACATTCACTAAAATATAAACTGATTTTCTTCAGTATGCTTGTTCCAGCGTGTCTTAAATGGGAAATTTTGTAAATATACTTTATTATCTCATTGATGTTCAGGTATCTGAAATAAAATCTGCTCTTTTGTGCTTTTTACTAAACTTTCCAATTGTATGCAGTCATGTACATAGAGCCTTTTCTTGTAAATATAAAATGTTAAAAGTACTTTAACAAGCATGTGCTTACCTACCTCATGCCAGGAGGTTCACAGTATCTATACAGTTATATCATAACATTGCCACTTGGGGTTTGGATTATAATTGGAACTAACTATTGATCATACCATTTGTATCTAAAATCTCTTTATGTTGAATTTGATGGTTCTATAATTGCTTGATTATGAAGATCAGAGATTTTCATTTTCTAGTGAAACTAATGTGACCTCATGTGTTCCGTCAGCAGTCTCTGGTAGTATTAATATTAAGTCTGCATAACAGAGTTCCCAAGGCCCTTCCTCTTGCAGCCTGGTGATTACCCGTTCCCAGCCTTGGCAAGAGACTGGAGGTTTACTTGTCAGGAAATTGAGTCAGAGAGGCTCTGGACACAAGAAAATTACCAAGAACATTAACAAAGACGGGCGAGATTAACTGGAAATCAAAACATACCGAAGAATAAGACCACAGACCCTCCTGTGCCACTGGCTCCAAGAACCTTGCCAACCAATTATTTATTTCTACTGTCACCACTTCCTCCCTCACCAGCAGATAATTAGAGGATTCTTCTCTAGAGAAACAAAAGTAGCCCCATGAAAAACATGTTCATATTTGGGGACCCCCACAAAATGACCAGATACCCATATGATCATCCTACAATGAAACCCAACAGCTGAGAAGTCCACTCCCATGCACATAGAGCTTCCAGTCAGCTTTTTTTAATACTGTATTTTTAAGTGTCAGTGGATAATAAAGGAAGGCCTCCAAAGCAAGCAGAAAAAAATTCAGTAGAAAATATAGACAATGCAGAGAGCATAAGAAAACTTAAAAATATAATTAATATCATCAGAGGTCATGGAAAATATAGCATTTTAAAATAAGGACAAATGCTGTTAAGAAAAAAAGTAAAGAAGACTTAATATTGCATGAGTTCCAGGATACAGTGTTAAGTGACAGTAAGAAAGCTGCAAAAGAGTATATAGTATGCTACCTTTTGCAAGGAGGATGTGGGGGAAACATATGTATATTTACTTGTTTCTGCAAAAAGAAACCCTGGGAGAATAAACTAGAAACTAAAGACATTGTTTACCTGCAGGATGGAGACAAAAAGGGGTAGAAGACAAAGGGGAGGGAGTAAGACTTTGCTGATTATACTTTTTTGTATTATTTTTACTTTTGAACCATGCTAATGTTTTTATATATTTAAAAATCAACAAGGATGGGCAGAAACAGGAATTGAATACAAACAGAAAGAAGTAAAACTAGGTACATAATGAATTAATAACATAACTATGTAGAAGAAAAATAGCATGCAGAATTAACCCAAATAACTTTTGAACACATTACTCTGATTATTTAGCCTTAGTGGAATATATTATAAGGATAAAAATAACTCAGACTTGAAAAAAAATAACTCAGACTTGAATTTAGTAAGTTTGTTTTTGGTAGTAGCATGAGAGTAGCTGTTTTGAAACTATTTTGTGTATACTGTAAGACTGAGCATGTGAGTAAATATATTGATGTTGAGAAATAGAGGTCTTACTTGGGAGAAGAAATATACAGATATGGAATGGGAAAAGAAGAAGAGCCTTGTGATGTTATATTGGAACAGAATTGTCAATATCAGTTCATGATGAAAAAAAATGTTCCTAACTCTGTTCAGTGAAAAGGCCTAGAAACAATGAAATTCCAGTAGTAATGAGTGTAACTAGCACCTAGATCTTGGACACTAAATACTGTTGTTCCTCACTAAAAGGAACCAAGACTCCTTGGAGAAATGACTGATTCCATATTTGGAGCAGGGAAATTAATGAAGGCATATCACAAGGGCACAGGAACCATTTTGAATGGGTTCCCACTGGCCAAGTGTGGGATGATTTGAATGTCAAAAATAAATAAATAATGATACTAATGAATTACAACACATTGAATAAAAAACTAATCTATAATTCCATAATTGTACTTAGAGAAAGCTCTTTTTTAAAAATGAAATCTTGCCATTTAGAGCAATGTTAATGGACCTGGAGGGTATTATGCTAAGTGAAATAAGTCAGAGAAAAACAAATACTGTGCGATTTTACTTATATGTGAAATCTAGAAAACAGCAAATGAACAAACAAAACAGAAACAGACTCATAAATACAGAGAACATACTGGTGGTTGCCAGAGGCGGCAGGGGGGACGGATGAAATAGGTGAAGGGTACTAAGAAGTACAAACTAAGTCATGGGGATGTAATGTACACATAGGGAATATAGTGAATAATATTTTCATAACTTTGTATGGTGACAGATGGTAACTGGACTTAACTGAGGTAATCATTTCATAATATATAAGAATACTGAATCACTGTTGTACACCTGAAACTAATGTAATGTTGTACACCTGAAACTATCGTAATGTTGTATGTTAATTATAACTCGGAGAAAAAAATGCTAACACATTCAAGGAATGATAAGTTTATAGAATCATATTTTGCAACCACCATTGTAATAATGATTCACATAAGGATATCATTGTTTGCTAAAACCATATGGTGAAAAACTATTGGGGAATAGAATATTCACACAGTTTGAAAGCATAACCCATTGATTAATTATTGATTACAAAGAGAAAAAGTACCTTTAAAATAGAGAAATCTGATAGACACTACCTTAACCAGTTATCAAACTGAAATCATTAATTGTGGAGCAAAATGACATCATGTACCTCCTAATATGATACACTGAGGACATATCACCTATATTGTATTGCAACAAAAATGTTTAGCCTGGATCTAAGAATCAGGAACAACTAGACAAATACAACGTGAAGGGCATTCTTTAAAAAACAAGCCTGGGGCTTCCCTGGTGGCGCAGTGGTTGAGAGTCTGCCTGCCGATGCAGGGGACACGGGTTCATACCCCGGTCTGGGAAGATCCCACATGCCGCGGAGCGGCTAGGCCCATGAGCCATGGCCGCTGAGCCTGCGCATCTGGAGCCTGTGCTCCGCAATGGGAGAGGCCACAACAGTGAGAGGCCCGCGTACTGCCAAAAAAAAAAAAACAAGCCTGGACATTTTAGAAATGTCATTGTTACACTCACACAGAGTAGGAAACTTATAAATCCAATGTGTTGATCCTGATTGGATCCTGGATGGAAAAAATATATATAAAGGATATTGGGATAATTGGTAAAATCTAAATATGAACTATATATTAGATAAATTTCTTGGGTGTGATATTGTTGTATTTTAGTCACGTAGGAGAATGTCCTTGTTTTCAGGAGATACATGCTAATGAAATATTTAGGGGAGAAATGTAATGATGTCCAATACTCATTCTTAAGTGATTTAGCAAAAAGTAGTGTAAATTTAGAGCTAGGATGAAGTGAGAGGAAGCAAATGTGGAAAAATGAACAGTTGCTAACCTAGGAGAAGCATATATAGGCATTCATTTTTACCATTCTTGCAACATTTCAAATTTAAAATGGGGATAGTAAATAAATGAACAACTAGAGAACGAGAGATTTTGAAAATGAAAATAGTCATTTCTGAAATAAAGTCAAGAAACTCTCTAAAGAGTAGAGCAAAAAAAGAGAAAATAGAGGAAAGATAAGAAACCAAGAGAATTAGTCTAAGAGGTCCAACATTTGACTAATGGTTCTAGAAAGAGGGGATAGGAAAAAGGGAAGGAAATAACTAAAGAATAATACCCCCAAAATGTTCAGAACTGCAGAGCATGAGTTTCCAGATTGAAAGGGCCTACCAAGAACCCACCACAATAAACGGAGGAAAGAAAAATAAAAGTCAAATTATCATAAAATTTCAGAATTGAGCATAAAGAAAAGAACTTAAAAGCTGTGAGAGAAATATCTCTGGGCAGGGTGGGGACTGAATAATAGATTACCTAATATAGTTGATTATGAGAAAAATACTGTTCAGACAGGCTTAAAGTTTAGAGAGAATTACCAATAGTGACATAGAAAACTAAGCAAACGAATAAACAAGGCAGTTACTATGTCCAGGAAGAATAAAATATTATGAGAAAATATGTCTAAAATCCTAGTACTTCACTTGGCTCAACAGATAATACATAGTCATAATAAAGTACATACTGTGTATTAAATAACATTTATGACATAACCAATGTTATTAGGAGAGTGAAGAGTGAGGCACTGGGAATGTGAAATAGTTAAAAGTGCTGAATCTCATTAATATGTATATGTGTGTAAATGCCAGAAGAAATAGGTACAGATTTGGAGATGAGATATTCAAGGGTGGAGAAGGAGGAGACAAAAGACTGTACTTTCTGTTATAAACTTTGTAATTATTAGCTGACTTTTTAAGCTGTGTACATTTATGCTTTAATACAAATAAAAATAATTTAAAACATAATATACATTTTTATAGCAGGATAAATTTTTTGTAATTTATTTCATTGGTTTTCTGCAAAAATAATTCCATTATTTCTAATACTTTTTGATGCAGTTTTCATTGAGGATTTTTTTAATTGAAGTGTAGTTAATGTACAATATTGTGTCAGTGACTCAGTTTTTTCTTTCAGATTATATTCAATTATAGGTTATTACAGAAGATTGAATACAGTTCCCTGTGCTATACAGTAAATCCTTTTTGTTTATCCATTTTATATATAGTAGTTTGTATCTGTTAATCCCATACTCCTAATTTGTTCTTCCCTCCTCCCCATCCCCTTTGGTAACCATAAATGTGTTTTTTATGTCTGTGCAGTGAGATTTTTATTTTTTTTTACAGTGGTAAATAAAAAAATATAAAATACGTAACCATGGGGACTTCTGTGCCAGTGAAGTGGTCCACAGATACCAAAGTTGAGGACTACATTCAGGACCCAGAGTTCATATAGCTGAGCAAAATAGTTCCTAGACTGTCCAGCCAGCAATCAAGGAGAAGCCTTAAATTTAACCACTCAGAAGTGGGCACACACAAATTTCAGTTATTTTGCTTAAGGGTATATTTGTAAAGGAACTCTCACCAGGAGTACCAGTAAAAGTGAAAAAATTACTTTTGTCTCCCAACATGTTTAGCAGTAGCTGTCCAGAGACAAATTAATTGTAGATAAGAGTTAGAAATCAATACCAATTCTATGCAATGTTAAGTTTAATAGCCAGTGTTAAGAAAAATAGTTACTGGAAGAAATAAACTTTTCACGGAGAAATATTTTTTATTTCAAAGTACACATAGGATTTTGGGATATTTTTTTAAAATCCTTTAAACCTCTGTATAAATAACAGTGCTTTTGATGTAAATTTGATTTAAATTTGATTTACTGATTACAGAAAATACCACCTTTAGAAAATCTTCACCTTCCTTTTCTGCTCTTCAAAATGAAAAATGAAACATTCAAATTTTATTTCCTTTAAGTGAAATGGTATATGATGTATGGAATTTCATAGCTTTTTGTTTGTTCACTGGACTGATAGCTCAACAGTAAAGAAGGCATTCCTACCTCAGTTTTTCCTATTTGTACTATAATGAAGAATTGGGAAAGGTATTTTAATGAATGCAATCTTTCAAAATTCTTGCTTAGAAAGTATTATGTATTTTCAATTATTATGCTAGTTATATGACTTTCTCTACGTTTCTCTTGTTTTTGCTTATTAGGGTAAGGTGGCTGAACGTGGTACCCACCATGGTTTGCTTGGTAACCCAGGCAGTATCTATTCAGAAATGTGGCATACACAGAGCAGCCATGTGCAGAACCATGGTAATCCCAAATGGGATGCAAAGAAAGAAAATGTGTCCAAAGAGGAAGAAAGGATGAAACTACAAGAAGAAATTGTCAACAGTGTGAAAGGCTGTGGAAACTGTTCCTGCTAAGTCACATGAAACCTTTTCTTTTCTTTTTTCTTTTCTTCTCTTTTTTCTCCCTCCTTCCCTCCCTCCCTCCCTCCCTTCCTTCCTTCCTTTCTCTCCTCTTTCTTCCTTCCTCCCTTCTTCCTTTCTTTTTTTTCCTTGACTACACATTTGCACTAAAGCAGAATTGTTTTATTAAAAAAAATCATACATTCCCATTTTCTATAATCCTTCTTTTAGATAAGATTTATTTGGAAAGGGAATTGAGTTTTACATCTTTCATAATCTATTTAATGTGATATTTATATTTATCCCCAAATTATTTTCTTGTTACTGCCTTAGTTGTGGTCAAAGCATAATTTTTACTATTTGACTTTACCCCATTTCCATCGTTGAGGCCTGATAGCCATTTGCTATCCATAACCAGATGAATCGGATTGGTTTCCAAATTTTTTGTAGTTTTTCAGACCTGCTTTATGCTGACAATTTAGATGGAAAGTGTCTGTTTCTTAAAATTTTTTTAAAAATAAAGAGTGTAGGTTCATTGTTACTCCTCCCCTGCCCCCATTGAAATACTTCAATGATAGTTAACTATACTTACATTTTAAAAATTATTTGCCACTATATACCTTTAAGAGGAAAAACCTTGACTCTCATGTTGGTATGTAGAATGTTCTTCATCATTAACCAGCATTGTAACTGTCATCTAGCGGTGGGAATTTTATTTTTCCACCAAATGAGGTGTTGCTTTTGTTTTGGACCAAAATTTATACATTTCTTTTTAAAGACTCATAAACCCTGATGTAATTTGAGAGTTACCATACTGGGAGTGATCTAAAAAGCTTAGGAAGTTAATTGCCTTTTCTATTTCCATCTTAAATGCACTGCTTTTGCTATCTGAAGTTATACAAAGAAACAACCAAATGGGATGTATGCACGCATGCATGTGTGTACATGTGTATAAAGGAACATCTACTTAAAAATTATTAATGACTTTTAGGCAAATAGGAGAGGATTTCACATATATTTAGATGATCAGGACTCTAATCTGTGTTGACACTTCAGAATTACTTTATTACTAGGTCTTCCCTTCCTTTTTCAGTAGTTTAATGAGTTCCTTTAAGCTTGAAATAACAAGGAGGAGCCCAAACAAGATAATCAAGAAATAATTAATAAAATGTTGGTATATATTCACTTAGAAAGCTCCTCTCCCTTTCCAACTTGAATTTGCTTGAATTTGTTGATAGTAATCGTTCAGCTTGAAAAACTTGTGTATCATGAACAGCCACATAACTATATAATGAGGCTTTATTTCTCAGAAAAGGTCTTAAAGTATTTATTTGTCTATGGTTTTATTGTCTTTTAAGTGATAATTTGGTATGGGTGAGATTAATTTTTTTTCTGATTTGTATTGTCACTAGTAGGTAGATATCTAAACTTATCTAAACTTATTGGGTCTGCTGTTTTGTTATATAAAGGTGATTTGATAAGTAGCTTGAAGCCAGTATTTTATGGTTAGTCTTTGAAAGCACAGTAAGTGGTGCAGGATCTTGCTTTTGGAATTGGAGTTAACGCTGAGATGCGTAATCAGCTTCAAAATGGGGGGTTTTGGACATTTCTTACTCTGAAGCCATAGACGTGATTGCTTTTCTGAGGAACAACAACAACAAAAAGTCCTTTGAATAACCCAGCTGCATTACTAGAAATGTGGTTAGATAGAAATTTTGCTTCTGTTAATTCCTTCTATACATTTCCAATGTTGCTGATGGAAAATATTTAGCTTAGTTGCATAATCAAACAGGTAAGATTGAAGTAATCATTAGTAATATTCATTTTGAATGAATAGTGGTATTCAAAGTAAGTGATTTTGTTATATGGGAAACGTATAGTCAAAGGATAGGACCTGGTGTAGGCAAAGGGTTGGGGGCTGGGGCGCAGCTTCTGCAGCTCTTGCTGGAGCCGAGACGAGCGCCCACCACTGCCCGCTGCCCACCACCCGCTGCATGCGCCTCCGCACCATGGCTGGCCGCAACTCCCTGGAGGCAGTGAAACACAAGAACCAGGCCCTGCAGCAGCAGGTGGACGAGGCGGAGCACCGCGCACAGGGCCTGCAGTGTGGGAGCTGGATGGCGAGCGTGAGTGGTGAGAGAAAGCTGAAGGTGATGTGGCAGCTCTCAGTTGACACATCCAGCTCATTGAAGAGGAGTTGGGCAGGGCTCAGGAACGACTGGCCACAGCCCTGTGCAAACTGGAGGAGGCAGAAAAGGTTGCAAATGAGAGCAAAAGAGGAATGAAGGTGATAGAAAACTGGGCAACGAAGATGAGAAGATGGAGGTTCAGGAGATGCAGCTCAAAGAGACCAAGGACATTGCTGAGGGGGCTGACCACAAATACGAGGAGGTAACTCGTAAGTTGGTCATCCTGGAGGGTGAGCTGGAGACGGTGGAGGAGCGTGCGAGGTGTCTGAACTAAAATGTGGTGACCTGAAGCTGTGGAGAGGAAGAAGAGCGGGGCCGGAAGCCGGCAGACACTGCTCTCTGTGGAAAGACTGGGGCACCTTTCACTCTGCCCCGCTTCTTAGCAGCCAAAGGGGTGAGGGGTCAGGCCTGCAAGCTGCAGATCATGGCACTAGATTTGCGACTCTGGTGCCTCCTTCCTTTGGGACATAGCACTGCCCTGGGACCTCGGCTTCCGACGGGTGCTGCTGGAAGCTGCGAGCAGTGCGTTCTTTGGCGACTCCGTGGCACTGAGGTGATGGGAAACCCAGGAGCTTTCAAAAGAAGTCTTTTATTCTCTGCCTTGTCTTATTTGAGTTTTGAAACTTATCAAGTCATTTCCCAGGCTGCTGTGGTTCATGCTGCAGCCAAAGTCTTCAGAGTTGAAGAAATCCTTGAACAAGCAGACTATATGAAAGTGGAGAAACAGAAAAACTTTACCAGTTGCTATCCCAGTACAAGGAAAATGAAGAAGCAGAGTTACTCTGGCGTTTGGCATGGGCATCACGTGTTATAGCTCAACTCAGTGGAACCTCAGAAAAGGAGAAAAAGCTCTTGGTGTATGAAGCCCTAGAGTATGCAAAAAGGGCACTAGAGAAAAATGAATCAAGTTTTGCAGCTCATAAGTGGTATGCAATCTGTATTAGCAATGTTGGAGATTATGAAGGAATCAAGGCTAAAATTGCAAATGCCTACATGATCAAGGAGCATTTTGAGAAAGCAGTTGAACTCAACCCTAAAGATGCTACCTCAATTCACCTTATGGGTATTTGGTGTTACACATTTGCTGAAATGCCTTGGTATCAAAGAAGAATTGCTAAAATGCTGTTTGAAACTCCTCCTAGTTCCACCTATGAGGAGGCCTTAGGCTACTTTCACAGGGCAGAGCAAGTGGATCCAAACTTCTACAGCAAAAACTTGCTGCTTCTAGGAAAGACATATTTGAAGCTACACAACAAAGAGCTTGCTGCTTTCTGGCTAACAAACGCCAAGGACTATCCAGCGCACACAGAGGAGGATAAACAGATACAGACAGAAGCTGCTCAGTTGCTTACAGGTTTCAGTGACAAGAGCTGAGAATTTTTCAATATCTAAGAAGCAGTGCCTTTTCATCAAATTATAAAGATAATAAATACATTAACCATTTAAATAAATAAAATGTGGTAACCTGGAAGAAGAACTCAATGTCACTAACAACTTGAAGTTGCCAGAGGCTGCGTCTGAAAAGGAGTATGAACATGAAGAAGAAATTAAACTTCTATCTGACAAACTGAAAGAGGCTGAGACCCGTGCCGAATTTGCAGAGAGAACAGTTGCAAAACTGGAAAATACAATTGATGAGCTGAAAGAAAAATTTGCCCAGGCCAAAGAAGAGAACGTGGGCTTACATCAGGCACTGGATCAGACACTAAATGAACTAAACTGTATAGAACCAAAACAGAAGAGTTTTGTTCCAACAAAAACTCCAGAGCTCCGTGTCTTTCTCTTCTCTTGTAAGAAGTTTCTTTTGTTATTGTCTCTTTGCTTTGCTGGAAATGTCAAGCAAATTATGAATACATGACCAAATATTTTGTATCAGAGAAGCTTTGAGCACCAGTTAAATCTGTTCCTTCCTTTTTTCAAATAGCATCAGGTTTTTCAGCTCTATTTTTATCCTTAAATTGCATTTATTCCTGAGGTAGGCAGGGTATTTCATATTTAGCATACTCTCAAGACTGAGGGCATTTGGCTCCTGGTAGAATAGACAACCCCACACTTTTAAAATACAGATTCCGATGTCTAGTCATGGGTCAGTTTAAAAGGTTGAAGAATATCCACCATTGGTCACACTATAGGAGACCAGGGACCATCACATTAAAATGGGTGGGGATTTTCCATCCAGAGCAAAAAAGGGGGGTGGGGTTACTATGGGAAGTCATAAACCACACAGAGGTTAACCTAATCATCCTGGCTCTTTCCCACACTCCACCATGCAGAACAAACATCCTCTGAGCAGTCAGCATGAGAATGCTTGGAAAAGAGTCATAATAATTACCCAAATGTTTTCTGGATAGATCCTTGATATGCTCTTCTCTATGCTTCTTTCACTCTAAAGTTGTTCTCTGAGGAGCTGATGTCTTATTCCAAGATGTCTTATTCCAATAATGACCCATGCTTATCTGCTCTGATATGAGGCCATCCACTCAGGAATGAATGTTGTAGAATTCAGTCCTATTCAGAGAAGCCATATCAAAAAGACTGCTAGCCATCAATAGTTGAGTAAGACTTTCTGTAAACAAATATTGGACAGAATAGCCCTCTCTGACAGCAAAGTAAGGGTGAAAAAGTAATTGGCCTAACTTCACCTCCTCTATCCTCCAGGGACTGGCAAACTGGAGATTTACTTATCTGGAATTTTAATTCCTTCTTCAGGACCAAGTTAATAAAAGACCAGGAAACTCCTGATTAAACTGGATATGGAGTATTTTGTAGACAGGGCTGCACAGTTTGGCTTTGTTAGATTTCTGCTTTCTCAGTTAACATCTCAGAGCTGGAATATTCCACATTCCCCAGCAGTGTGGGGGCCAACTCAAGTTTACAATTCTGACTAAAAATCACCCTGCTTCTAGTTTATCCAAAACCTCTGCCCCTCACTCCTATTTATTAAGCATCACACTACCCAGGAGATACACTAGCAAATAGTGTAATTGAATAAAACCCACACTTTTCATTTAGATTCTTGCAACTGTATCATATGTAATAGTATCACTTTTCTACATTTTGGTCAAATAAATTTTTACATAAACTAAAAAAAAAAAGATAGGAATGTTTTTAGGGTGGAGAAATTTCCCCACTAAGAAATTTGAAGCTGTTTTCATATGATTGGAGGTGGTCTCTGGTGGTCTCTACACCATTGGGTCATTGTGGTTATTAACCAGTATTTTCAACTAATAAAAAATACCTGAAAAACTCAGTTATTATAGGGGCCACAACTAAGTCAAATATTTTTCTCTTAACTCCATCTTTGAAAGGTGGTTCTATACAGTGACATAATAGACAAAAGCTTCCTAAAATGATTCATTCAGAGGAAATGCCAAGAAAGGGGACATTTATTATAATGTACTAATTTTACATTACAGTATTACATACACAAAAGTACAAATTTCTAAATCAGTGTTGCAACATAATGTTTTCTTAATGTCTTGGGATAGATAAGCTACAATTTTGGAATATGACCTCTGAAAATGGAGCAAGGGATAGGGTTTTGTTTCTTAATATCCCTTTGTTTTTAAGATTGAAAATTTTACTTTCTTCCTAAGGGAATCCCAGTTTACAAAAATTAAATTGAAACCGAGGTAATTTGGGATCGTGAAAACTGGGCCACATGCCTTCCTGCAGGTTTTTAACATAGAAATATCTTGGTGAGCAGATGGGCTCATTTGGAAATTTTTGAACAGCTCAAGTCTGAGGGTCACTTGTGAGAATCAGAAAGAGGCCTTAGCATTTGGATAAACTCAAAATATGCATTTACGTCTCCTGTGCAAGGATTTGCACCTTTTCTATACCTTTAGTTAAATATTTTGCCTTTTCCCTTAGACGCTGACAAAGCTCAGTTTGTGAAGATGGCTAGTTTAAAAATATGTTTTGCTTTTAAAGGCAAGATATTTAAAGATTATATGTTTCCTTATTTCTGGATCACTTTGTGCACACTGCCATCTTGCTCCTATCCTTCCTTATTGCTGGATGTCTCAGGGAGTAGCAACATTTGCCAATGTATATTCATAATTCTCTTACCTTGTAGGTTTATCATAGGATATTCTGTTGTGGATTAGTAGTTGAAAGCATTTAAATATGTTTGCAATGGCAGCTTTCTTAAATTATAGAAAGGTTCCTTCTCTCCCTGCATTGAGTATATAGATTTTGAATGTAAATTGTATAATAAATGACAATATAAAGTCAAATAAGCTGGTTAAAACTGATTAGTTAAGACAAAATGACTCTGAGGGAGGTTCTTTACCAGATTTATTGTTACAACAATCTGTGCAGATAATCAGTACTAAATAAATAATATGTCTTTGTGACTAGAAATGGGTTTCCCATTGAAGCAACTCTTCTGCAATGCATAGGGAGAATTAGTATTTTGCCATTCACATACTCCAAATAAGTACAGATAATTTAATAGACACTCTGGGAGTACGGCCTTACAGCCTTATGCAAAAGGTGAAAGCTTGAAATTGTCTCAGGGGAAGTAATTGTTTGCACTGCTCATAATATGGGTAAAATGGTAGCAAATTGTAGTGCTTTCACTTAGCATTAAGATGTCATAGTTTTAATGACCAATCAGTGAAAGGCAACTTTTTGTTGCCCCCAGTTTCTCAGTTCTGATGATTAGGATGGAAACCTTTAAGGTGGAAAAATGTCTTGACTGCAAACCACACATTAAACTAGTATCTTGATTAGCTAGGTAGAGTTGGAAATGAAGTACATGCTCTAATTAGAAATAGGTTGGAACATTTTGGGTTAAAAAAAAGGCAGTGGATTGTTTACATACTTCCTGTTCTCACACAGCTACAGTAGAATATTTTTCACTGGTGACTTCCTGTTCCATTTCTGTTTCATAAAGTCATTGGACTTTAGAGTTGGAAGGAATGTAGAGGTCCTCTAATACAATTTCTTCAATTCTACAAATGAGGAAACTGTACTTCAGGAGAAGTCACTGAGCTTACGGTTAGCCAAGTTGGGATGAAAATTTTGGGTCCTGACACCCAATCCATTTCTCTTTTTGCTGAACATTTCCACTCAGAAGTTCAAAAATATATTGACACATCAAAAAATATCTACAAACAATAAGTACTGGAGAGAGTGTGGAGAAAAGGGAACCCTCTTGCACTGTTGGTGGGAATGTAAATTGATACAGCCACTATGGAGAACAGTATGGAGGTTCCTTAAAAAACTGACAATAGAACTACCATACGACCCAGCAATCCCACTACTGGGCATATACCTGGAGAAAACCATAATTCAAAAAGAGTCATGTACCAAAATGTTCATTGCAGCTCTATTTACAATAGCCAGGACATGGAAGCAACATAAGTGTCCGTCGAGAGATGAATGGACAAAGAAGATGTGGCACATATACACAATGGAATATTACTCGGCCATGAAACGAAACGAAATTGAGTTATTTGTAGTGAGGTGGATGGACCTAGAGTCTGTCATACAGAGCGAAGTAAGAAAGAGAAAAACATACTGTATGCTAACACATATATACGGAATCTTAAAAAAGAATGGTTGTGAAGAACCTAGGGGCAGGACACGGATGTAGAAAATGGACTTGAGGACACAGGGAGGGGGAAGGGCAAGCTGGGACGAAGTGAGAGAGTGGCATGAACTTACATATACTACCAAATGTAAAATAGATAGCTAGTGGGAAGCAGCTGCATAGCACGGAGATCAACTCAGTGCTTTGTGACCACCTAGAGGGGTGGGATAGGGAGGGTAGGAGGGAGATGCGAGAGTGAGGAGATATGGGGATATATGTATATATATATAGCTGATTCACTTTGTTATACAGCAGAAGCTAACACACCACTATAAAGCAATTATATTCCAATAAAGATGTTAAACATATATAGAGAGAGAGAGACAGGTGAGACATCCAGAATGATAAAGTAAGGGGTTCAGTAGACCCTCTCTAACAAAACAACAACTTAACTGGTAAAAGTTATTTTTAAAAAAATCATTTCAAGTATCTAGAAATTGTTCAAATGGCATAAAGCAAATGGAGAAACATTCATTTGAGAGATTAAGTCTCTGTAAGGACAGCAGGAGTCTGTGGCATTTGAGGAATTACCCACATACTCTCCACCTCACCATGTCTTTGTTACAGATGCTCTACCCTTAGTGCTCTATTCTCTTCAGGTGTGGTGAAGATGTTAGGGAAAGGTAGGGCTCCCTCTCTCCCCAGCTCCTCTGGGGCTACAGTTTCAACCTGGCAAGGTAGCTGCCTACAGTTCCCATCTCCCCAACACTGTGTTGTAAAAACCATTCCAAGTAGGCACAACCAAGAGTACTGGAGATCCCTTACACCAGCCAGCCCCACTCTTAGGGTGGAAGCACTACTCCATGCACAAGCTGAGTATACTGGGGCCCTGATTTTTTCCACCTCAGCTAACTCAAAGGTTAGAGGTTTCACTCAGAGAAAAACCAAGAGTACCAGGGACTGCTACCATGCCCTGGTGCCCACTCAGAGTGGTGGTTTCACTCTGGGTCCCCCTGCCCCTAGCTCTGGTTCAGTGATGCAGAGGTTTTTTCCAAAGGGAAAGGCACTCAGGACATAAAGTTCCACAGGTCTGCCTCAGAACACTGACTTCATTGAAACAGAGCATGGAGAACTCCATCCCTAAAGGAATTGTTAAAAACAATGGAGATCTTGGTGGAGAGCAATTTGGAGGAGCTGTTGCAAGCAAAGCAGCAGAGGAGCCAGAAGTTTCATAGAAACCAGAGGGAGCCCAGAGGAGTCCTCCTGCGAGTACAGTCAACTCGGGATTGAGAAGACTGTGCATGTGCTGGGCTGCACCCACTCAGGACAATCAGAGAAGGACGTGGGACAGACTCAAAAGCATTTCCCAATACATGCAGACCCATCAACACATGGCAAAAGCTTGATTGGCACAAGGAACTTGACCAAATACTGACTGAACAAAAAGTTGCTCTGACCCTAGGAGCACAGGCTTAAAAATAAAATCACATTCATTCCTGGCAATCTGGAAGACTGTATGTCCAAGGCTGTGCCCTCTCAGAACAGAGAAGGTACCCCCAAGCTATACTAGTCCCTGGCTGAACATGGGTCAAAAGTAAACTTTCTGAACTATGATAGCATCCTCCAAGCACACACATATCCAGTGGTAAAGGGTAAAAATCTTACTGACCAGTAATTGCTTTATGCCAAGCCAGTGGCAACCCTTAGGTAGCTAAACTAAAAGATAGAGAAAGGTGATATCAGACTGCATACTGCAGGGGAAATAAACAACCAAGCAAGTAAGAATCCCCCAGAGGAAGAGGATCATTATCCAGAGATGATATAAGATACTACATAAAATGTCCAGTTTATAACATTTATAAAACATGCAAAGAAACAAAGTTACCCAGATGCACAGGAGTTGGGGGGAGCAGGCAATAAACGTTGCCTTAGAAAGGCCCCAGATGATGGATGTATCAGAAAAAGATTTGTCAATAAAGAAATAGAATTAAAAAAATAAAAAGAACCAAATGGAAATTCTGAAGTTGAGACATACAATAAATGAGAAATTTACTAGAGGAGCTCAATAGTATAGTTGAGCTGACTGAAGAATCAGTGAACTTGAAGATAAATCAATAGAGATTATGCAATCTGAAGACCAAAGAGAAAAAGTAATGAAGAAAAATAACTTCAGAGAAATGTGGAACACCATGAAGCATACCAATGGGAATATGCATAATGGGAGTACTAGAGGAGAGGAAAGGAGCAGAAAAGCAATATTAAAGAGATGGATGGAAATGTCTAAATTTGATGGAAAACATTAATCTACACATCAAAGAAGCCCAACAAACACCAAGTAGGATTAATGCAGAGATCCCACACTCAGACACATGATAGTCAAATATTGAAAGCTAAAGATGAGAAAACTCATAAGAGCAGCAAAAGAAAAATGACATCACATACAAGGAAACTCCAACGTGATTAACAGGTTAAGTTTCATTAGAAACAGTGAAAGCCAGAAGACAGAAGGATTACATGTTCAAATTGCTGAAAGTAAAAAATTATCAACCAAGAATATTATATTCAAAACTATCATTCAAAAATAAAGGTGGAATAAAGATGCTACCAGATAAATAAAAAGAAAGTCCATTGCTAGTAGACCTATATTACAAGAAACAAAGGGAAGTATTCAGGCAAAAAGCAAGTGACACCAGGCAGTAATTCAAATCCACATGAAAAAACAAAGCACCAATAAAGGCACTCATATAGGTACTTACAAAAGAGAGTATAGGTGCATGTTTTTCCTTTCTTAAGAGACTTAAAAACTTCTTTTGACTTAGAAAGCAACCACATGAAATAATATGTGTATCATTCTTCTGTTGGGGGTGGAAACAAAGCTGTCTTGGAGTAAGGAAATGATAGCAGATGATACCGAGAATCTACAAGAACAAATGAAGAGAGCCAGAAATGATATATAATATGGTCAATATGACAACTATGAATATACACCTGCACTCCTCTTAGCTGTCTTAAAAGATATAAGATCATATAAAGTAATAATTATAGCTATATATTTAGTTTGTAACATATATAGATGTAATATATATAATAATAGTACAAAAAGGTTGGTATGGAAAGGAGCTATATAGGAGTAAAGTTTCTATATTTCACTGGAATTAATCACTGTAAATGAAGTAAATTCTGGTAAGTTAGAATGTATATTGTAAGCCCTAGAACTACCACCAGGAAAATAACTCTTAAAAATACACTTAAAAGTATTAAAGGGATCAAAATATTACACTGAAACATATCCACTTAATACAAAAGAAGATAACTGAGGAACAGAAAAAAAGACATGAGGCATATAGAAGAAAGTTAAAATGGAAGACGTATACCCAGCCATATCAATAACAACATTAAATATGAATTAATTAAATCAAAAGGCAGAGATTGCAGATTGAATTTAAAAAATCAAGATCCAACTTGATTCAACAGATATGCTGTCTATGGGAAAAGCACTCCATAGTCAAAGATACAAGTAAGTTGAAAGTAAAAGGATAGAACAATATATATATATATATATATATATATATATATACCATGCAAGCACCAACCATAAAATTGTTGGAGTAACTATACTAATATCAGATGAAATTCACCTTAAAACAAATAAATGTTACTAAAGATAAAAAGGGACATTTCACAATGATTAAAGATTCAATCTGTCAGGAAGATATAACAATTTAAAACATACATGCACCTAAGAACCTATCAAAATAGATGAAACAAAAACTTGACAGAATTAAAGGGATAGACAATTCAACAATGATAGTGTGAGATTTCAAGGCCCCACTTAATAATGGATAGAACAATCAGGCAGAAGATCAACAAGGGAATAGAACGGAAATACACAATTTGCTCAAGTGTGCTGGAACATTCTTCATAGACCATATGCTGGGCCATAAAACAAGCTTCAATAAGTTTAAAAAGATTGAAATCATACAAAGAATGTTCTCTGACCACAATATATTAGAAATCAGTAATAAAGGAGAAAAACTTGGGGACTTCAGAAGGAAATTATACACTTTAAATATGGGTCAAAACTTACAAGGGAAATTAGAAAATACTTTGAGATGAATGAAAATGGAAGCACAACAAAAACATATGGGATGAAGGTAAAATTGTCATTGGAGAGCAGTTTATAGCTGTAAATATCTATATTTAAAAAGAAGGAACATCTCAAAACAATAACCTAAACTTCTGCCTTAATCTAGAAAAAGAAGACAAAACTGAACCCAAAGCAGGCAGAAGAAAAGAAATAACAAAGATTAGGGCATAAATTAGTGAAATAGAGAATATAAAGTTAATAGGGAAAATTAACAAAATCACAAGTTGGTTCTCTGGAAAGATCAACATTTTTAACTCTTAACTAGCCTCACCAGTAACAAAATAGTGAAGACTCAAATTAGTAAAAGAATGAAAGAGGATATCATTACTGATCTTACAGAAATAAAAAGACTGTAAAAGACTATGAACAATTGTGTGCCAACAAAGCAGATAACCTAGAGGAAATGGACAAATTCTTAGAACGATACAACCTACCAAAACTGACTTAAGAAGAAATAGCCAAGCCGAATAGGTCTATAAGAAGTAAAGAAGGGGGACCTTGAAGATGGCGGAAGAGTAAGACGCGGAGATCGCCTTCCTCCCCACGGATACACCAGAAATACATCTACACGTGGAACAACTCCTACAGAACACCTACTGAAGGCTGGCAGAAGACCTCAGACCTCCCAAAAGGCAAGAAACTCCCCACGTACCTGGGTAGGGCAAAAGAAAAAAAGAAAAAGCAGAGACAAAAGAATAAGGACAGAACCTGCACCAGTGGGAGGGAGCTGTGAAGGAGGAAAAGTTTCCACACACTAGGAAGCCCTTCCGCGGGCGGGACTGCGGGAGGCGGAGGGGGGAGCTTCGGGACCGCGGAGTAGTGCACAGCGACGGGTGCGGAGGGCAAAGCGGGGAGATTCCCGCACAGAGGATCAGTGCCGACCAGCACTCACCAGCCCGAGAGGCTTGTCTGCTCACCCGCCGGGGCGGGCGGGGCTGCGAGCTGAGGCTCGGGTTTCGGTTTTGGACGGAGCGCAGGGAGAGGACTGGGGTTGGCGGCTTGAACATAGCCTGACGGGGTTAGTGCACCACGACTAGCCGGGAGGGAGTTCGGGGAAAAGCCTGCACCTGCCGAAGAGGCAAGAGACTTTTTCTTCCCTCTTTGTTTCCTGGTGCGCGAAGAGAGGGGTTTAAGAGCGCTGCTTAAAGGAACTCCAGAGACGGTCGCGAGCCGCGGCTAAAAGCGCGAACCCCAGAGACAGGCGCAAGCCGCGGCTAAAAGCGCGGACCCCAGAGACGGGCGGGAGATGCTAAGGCTGCTGCTGCCGCCACCAAGGGGCCTGTGTGCGAGCACAGGTCACTCTCCACACCCCTCTTCCGCGGAGCCTGTGCAGCCCGCCACTGCCAGGTTACCGGGAACCAGGGACAACTTCCCCGGGAGAACGCACGGCGGGCCTCAGGCTGGTGCAACGTCACGCCGGCCTCTGCCGCAACGTCACGCCGCCTCTGACGCCGCAGGCCCGCCCCGCACGCAGTGCCCCTCCTTCCCCCCCCCACCCCCGGCCTGAGTGAGCCAGAGCCCCCGAATCAGCGGCTCCTTTAACCCTGTCCTGTCTGAGCAAAAAGCAGACGCCCTCCAGCGACCTACACGCAGAGGCAGGGCCAAATCCAAAGCTGAGCTCCTGTGAGCTGTGAGAACAAAGAAGAGAAAGGGAAATCTCTCCCAGCAGCCTCAGAAGCAGTGGATTAAAGCTCCACAATCAACTTGATATACCCTGCATCTGTGGAATACCTGAATAGACAAGGAATGATCCCAAATTGAAGAGGTGGAATTTAGGAGTGAGATCTATGATTTTTTTCCCTTTTCCTCTTTTTGTGAATGTGTACGTGTATGCTTCTGTGTGAGATCTTGTCTGTATACTCTTGCTTCCACCATTTGTCCTAGGGCTCTATCCGTCCATGGTTTTTTAAAAAAATTTTTTTTCTCAATAATTAATTTTAATTGTAATAACTTTATTATACTTTACCTTCGTTCTTTCTTTCTTTCTTTCCTTCCTTCCTTCCCTCCTTTAGACAACGAATCACCCCAAAATGAGGAGGTGGTCTCTGAGAGCAAGATTTATGATTTTTCCCCCTTTACCTCTTTTTGTGAAGGTGTATCTGTATGCTTCTGTGTAAGATTTTCTCTGTATAGCTTTGCTTCCAACATTTATCCTAAGGTTCTATCCGTCCCTTTTTTTTTTCTAAATATTTTTTAATTCAATAACTATATTATACTTTATTTTTACTGTATCTTCTTTCTTTCTGTCTTTTTTCCTTCTTTCCCTCCTTCCTTCCTTCCTCCCTCCCTCCCTCCCTCCTTTCTTTCCTTCTTTGCTTCTTTCTTCCTTCCTTCCTTTCCTCCTTTCCTTCTTTCTTTCCTCATACTTCTACTATTCTCTCTACTTTTTCTCCCTTTTATTCTGAGCCGTGTGGATGAAAGGCTCTTGGTGCTCCAGCCAGGAGTCAGGGCTCGGCCTCTGAGGTAGGAGAGCCAACTTCAGGACACTGGTCAACAAGAGACCTCCCAGCTCCACGTAATATTAAATGGCGGAAATCTCCCAGAGACCTCCATCTTAACACCAGCACCCAGCTTCACTCAACGACCAGCAAGCCACAGTGCTAGACAACCTATGCCAAACAACTAGCAAAACAGAAACACAACCCCACCCATTAGCAGAGAGGCTGCCTAAAATCATAATAAGGCCACAGACACCCCAAAACACACCACCAGACGTGAACCTGCCCACTAGAGAGACAAGATCCAGCCTCATCCACCACAACACAGGCACTAGTCCCCTCCACCAGGAAGCCTACACAACCCACTGAAACAACCTTAGCCACTGGAGACAGACATCAAAAACAACGGGAACTACGAACGTGCAGCCTGCAAAAAGGAGACCCCAAACACAGTAAGATAAGCAAAATGAGAAGACAGAAAAACACACAGCAGATGAAGGAGCAAGATAAAAATGCACCAGACCTAACAAATGAAGAGGAAATAGGCAGTCTACCTGAAAAAGAATTCAGAATAATGACAGTAAGGATGATCCGAAATCTTGGAAGTAGAATGGACAAAATGCAAGAAACAGTTAACAAGGACCTAGAAGAAATAAAGATGAAACAAGCAATGATGAACAACGCAATAAATGAAATTAAAAGTACTCTAGATGGGATCAATAGCAGAATAACTGAGGCAGAAGAACGGATAAGTGACCTGGAAGATAAAATAGTGGAAATAACTACTGCAGAGCAGAATAAAGAAAAAAGAATGAAAAGAACTGAGGACAGTCTCAGAGACCTCTGGGACAACATTAAACGCACCAACATTCGAATTATAGGGGTTCCAGAAGAAGAAGAGAAAAAGAAAGGGACTGGGAATATTTGAAGAGATTATAGTTGAAGAAAACTTCCCTAATATGGGAAAGGAAATAGTTAATCAAGCCCAGGAAGCACAGAGAGTCCCATACAGGATAAATACAAGGAGAAATACGCCAAGACACATATTAATCAAACTGTCAAAAATTAAATACAAAGAAAGCATATTAAAAGCAGCAAGGGAAAAACAACAAATAACACACAAGGGAATCCCCATAAGGTTAACAGCTGATCTCTCAGCAGAAACCCTACAAGCCAGAAGGGAGTGGCAGGACATACTGAAAGTGATGAAGGAGAAAAACCTGCAACCAAGACTACTCTACCATGCAAGGATCTCATTCAGATTTGATGGAGAAATTAAAACCTTTACAGACAAGCAAAAGCTGAGAGAGTTCAGCACTGCCAAACCAGCTTTACAACAAATGCTAAAGGAACTTCTCTAGACAAGGAACACAACAGAAGGAAAAGACCTATAATAACGAACCCAAAACAATATAGAAAATGGGAATAGGAACATACATATCGATAATTACCTTAAATGTAAATGGACTAAATGCTCCCACCAAAAGACACAGATTGGCTGAATGGATACAAAAACAAGACCCTTATATATGCTGTCTACAAGAGACCCACTTCAGACCTAGAGACACATACAGACTGAAAGTAAGGGGATGGAAAAAGATATTCCATGCAAATGGAAATCAAGAGAAAGCTGGAGTAGCAATTCTCATATCAGACAAAATAGACTTTAAAATAAGGACTATTAGAAGAGACAAAGAAGGACACTACATAATGATCAAGGGATCGATCCAAGAAGAAGATATAACAATTGTAAATATTTATGCACCCAACATAGGAGCACCTCAATACATAAGGCAAATACTAACAGCCATAAAAGGGGAGATCGACAGGAACACATTCATAGTAGGGGACTTTAACACCCCACTTTCACCCATGGACAGATCATCCAAAATGAAAATAAATAAGGAAACACAAGCTTTAAATGATACATTAAACAAGATGGACTTAATTGATATTAAAGGACACTCCATCCAAAAACAACAGAATACACATTTTTTCAAGTGCTCATGGAACATTCTCCAGGATAGATCATATCTTGGGTCACAAATCAAGCCTTGGTAAATTTAAGAAAATTGAAATTGTATCAAGTATCTTTTCTGACCACAACGCCATGAGACTAGATATCAATTACAGGAAAAGATCTGTAAAAAATACAAACACATGGAGGCTAAACAATACACTACATAATAATGAAGTGATCACTGAAGAAATCAAAGGGGAAATTAAAAAATACCTAGAAACAAATGACAATGGAGACACAACGACCCAAAACCTATGGGATGCAGCAAAAGCAGTTCTAAGGGGGAAGTTTATAGCAATACAAGCCCACCTTAAGAAGCAGGAAACATCTCGAATAAACAACCTAACCTTGCACCTCAAGCAATTAGAGAAAGAAGGACAAAAAAAA